>NW_028226084.1:0-78303 GCF_052327205.1 Somniosus microcephalus | reverse complement strand
AAGGAGAAGGAGAAGGTGGAGTCTGAAGGGTGAATCAGAAGAAGCAGAAGAAGGAGAAGGAGAAGATGAAGTCTGGAGGGTGAATCAGAAGAAGCAGAAGAAGGAGAAGGAGAAGGTGAAGTCTGGAGGGTGAATCAGAAGAAGCAGAAGAAGGAGAAGGAGAAGGTGAAGTCTGGAGGGTGAATCAGAAGAAGCTAGAAGAAGGAGAAGGAGAAGATGAAGTCTGGAGGATGAATCAGAAGAAGCAGAAGAAGGAGAAGGAGAAGGTGAAGTCTGGAGGGTGAATCAGAAGAAGTAGAAGAAGGAGAAGGAGAAGGTGAAGTCTGGAGGGTGAAGCGGAAGAAGTAGAAGAAGGAGAAGGAGAAGGTGAAGTCAGGAGGGTGAATCAGAAGAAGTAGAAGAAGGAGAAGGAGAAGGTGAAGTCAGGAGGGTGAATCAGAAGAAGCAGAAGAAGGAGAAGGAGAAGGTGAAGTCTGGAGGGTGAATCAGAAGAATCAGACGAAGGAGAAGGAGAAGGTGAAGTCTGGAGGGTGAATCAGAAGAAGCAGAAGAAAGAGAAGGAGAAGGTGAAGTCTGGAGGGTGAAGCAGAAGAAGCAGAAGAAGGAGAAGGAGAAGGTGAAGACTGGAGTGTGAATCAGAAGAAGTAGAAGAAGGAGAAGGAGAAGGTGAAGTCTGGAGGGTGTATCAGAAGAGGTAGAATAAGGAGAAGGGGAAGGTGAAGTCTGGAGGGTGAATCAGAAGAAACAGAAGAAGGAGAAGTAGAAGATGAAGTCTGGAGCGTGAATCAGAAGAAGCAGAAGAAGGAGAAGGAGAAGATGAAGTCTGGAGGGTGAATCAGAAGAAGTAGAAGAAGGAGAAGGAGAAGGTGAGGTCTGGAGGGTGAATCAGAAGAAGCAGAAGAAGGAGAAGGAGAAGGTGAAGTCTGGAGGGTGTATCAGAAGAAGCAGAAGAAGGAGAAGGAGAAGGTGAAGTCTGGAGGGTGAATCAGAAGAAGCAGAAGAAGGAGAAGGAGAAGGTGAAGTCAGGAGGGTGAATCAGAAGAAGCAGAAGAAGGAGAAGGAGAAGGTGAAGTTAGGAGGGTGAATCAGAAGAAGCAGAAGAAGGAGAAGGAGAAGGTGAAGTCAGGGGGGTGAAGCAGAAGAAGTAGAAGAAGGAGAAGGAGAAGGTGAAGTCAGGAGGGTGATGCAGAAGAAGCAGAAGAAGGAGAAGGAGAAGGTGAAGTCAGGAGGGTGAAGCAGAAGAAGGAGAAGAAGGAGATGGAGACGGTGAAGTCTGGAGGGCGCAGTAGAAGAAGCAGAAGAAGGAGAAGGAGAAGGTGAAGTCCTAAGGGTGAAGCAGAAGAACCAGAAGAAGGAGAAGGAGAAGGTGAAGTCTGGAGGGTGAATCAGAAGAAGTAGAATAAGGAGAAGGAGAAGGTGAAGTCAGGAGGGTGAAGCAGAAGAAGCAGAAGAAGGAGAAGGAGAAGGTGAAGTCTGGAGGGCGAAGCAGAAGAAGCAGAAGAAGGAGAAGGAGAAGGTGAAGTCTGGAGGGTGAAGCAGAAGAAGCAGAAGAAGGAGAAGGAGAAGGTGAAGTCTGGAGGGTGAATCAGAAGAAGTAGAAGAAGGAGAAGGAGAAGGTGAAGTAAGGAGGGTGAAGCAGAAGAAGCAGAAGAAGGAGAAGGAGAAGGTGAAGTCTGGAGGGTGAAGCAGAAGAAGCAGAAGAAGGAGAAGGAGAAGGTGAAGTCTGGAGGGTGAAGCAGAAGAAGCAGAAGAAGGAGAAGGAGAAGGTGAAGTCAGGAGGGTGTATCAGAAGAAGTAGAAGAAGGAAAAGGAGAAGGTGAAGTTTGGAGGGTGAATCAGAAGAAGTAGAAGAAGGAGAAGGAGAAGGTGAAGTCTGGAGGGTGAATCAGAAGAAGTGGAAGAAGGAGAAGGAGAAGGTGAAGTCTGGAGGGTGAATCAGAAGAAGCAGAAGAAGGAGAAGGAGAAGGTGAAGTCTGGAGGGAGAAGCTGAAGAAGTAGAAGAAGGAGAAGGAGAAGGTGGAGTCTGGAGGGTGAATCAGAAGAAGTAGAAGAAGGAGAAGGAGAAGGTGAAGTCTGGAGGGTGAATCAGAAGAAGTAGACGAAGGAGAAGGAGAAGGTGAAGTCTGGAGGGTGAATCAGAAGAAGCAGAAGAAGGATAAGGAGAAGGTGAAGTCTGGAGGGTGAATCAGAAGAAGTAGAAGAAGGAGAAGGAGAAGGTGAAGTCTTGAGGGTGAATCAGAAGAAGCAGAAGAAGGAGAAGGAGAAGGTGAAGTCTGGAGGGTGAATCAGAAGAAGCAGAAGAAGGAGAAGGAGAAGGTGATGTCTGGAGGGTGAATCAGAAGAAGCGGAAGAAGGAGAAGGAGAAGGTGAAGTCTGGAGGGTGAATCAGAAGAAGCAGAAGAAGTAGAAGGAGAAGGTGAAGTCTGGAGGGTGAATAAGAAGAAGTAGAAGAAGGAGAAGGAGAAGGTGAAGTCTGGAGGGTGAATCAGAAGAAGCAGAAGAAGGAGAAGGAGAAGGTGAAGTCAGGAAGGTGAATCAGAAGAAGCAGAAGAAGGAGAAGGAGAAGGTGAAGTCTGGAGGGTGAATCAGAAGAAGCAGAAGAAGGTGAAGGAGAAGGTGAAGACTGGAGGGTGAATCAGAAGAAGTAGAAGAAGTAGAAGGAGAAGGTGAAGTCTGGAGGGTGAATCAGAAGAAGTAGAAGAAGGAGAAGGAGAAGGCGAAGTCTGGAGGGTGAATCAGAAGAAGCAGAAGAAGGAGAAGGAGAAGGTGATGTCTGGAGGGTGAATCAGAAGAAGCAGAAGAAGGAGAAGGAGAAGATGAAGTCTGGAGGGGTGAAACAGAAGAAGTAGAAGAAGGAGAAGGAGAAGGTGAGGTCTGGAGGGTGAATCAGAAGAAGCAGAAGAAGGAGAAGGAGAAGATGAAGTCTGAGGGTGAATCAGAAGAAGCAGAAGAAGGAGAAGGAGAAGATGAAGTCTGGAGGGTGAATCAGAAGAAGCAGAAGAAGGAGAAGGAGAAGGTGAAGTCTGGAGGGTGAATCAGAAGAAGCAGAAGAAGGAGAAGGAGAAGGTGAAGTCTGGAGGGTGAATCAGAAGAAGTAGAAGAAGGAGAAGGAGAAGGTGAAGTCTGGAGGGTGAATCAGAAGAAGTAGAAGAAGGAGAAGGAGAAGATGAAGTTTGGAGGATGAATCAGAAGAAGCAGAAGAAGGAGAAGGAGAAGGTGAAGTCTGGAGGGTGAATCAGAGAAGCAGAAGAAGGAGAAGGAGAAGATGAAGTCAGGCGGGTGAAGCAGAAGAAGTAGAAGAAGGAGAAGGAGAAGGTGAAGTCTGGAGGGTGAATCAGAAGAAGCAGAAGAAGGAGAAGGAGAAGGTGAAGTCTGGAGGGTGAATCAGAAGAAGCAGAAGAAGGAGAAGGTGAAGTCTGGAGGGTGAATCAGAAGAAGTAGAAGAAGGAGAAGGAGAAGGTGAAGTCTGGAGGGTGAAGCGGAAGAAGTAGAAGAAGGAGAAGGAGAAGGTGAAGTCAGGAGGGTGAATCAGAAGAAGTAGAAGAAGGAGAAGGAGAAGGTGAAGTCAGGAGGGTGAATCAGAAGAAGCAGAAGAAGGAGAAGGAGAAGGTGAAGTCTGGAGGGTGAATCAGAAGAATCAGACGAAGGAGAAGGAGAAGGTGAAGTCTGGAGGGTGAATCAGAAGAAGCAGAAGAAAGAGAAGGAGAAGGTGAAGTCTGGAGGGTGAAGCAGAAGAAGCAGAAGAAGGAGAAGGAGAAGGTGAAGACTGGAGTGTGAATCAGAAGAAGTAGAAGAAGGAGAAGGAGAAGGTGAAGTCTGGAGGGTGTATCAGAAGAGGTAGAATAAGGAGAAGGGGAAGGTGAAGTCTGGAGGGTGAATCAGAAGAAACAGAAGAAGGAGAAGTAGAAGATGAAGTCTGGAGCGTGAATCAGAAGAAGCAGAAGAAGGAGAAGGAGAAGATGAAGTCTGGAGGGTGAATCAGAAGAAGTAGAAGAAGGAGAAGGAGAAGGTGAGGTCTGGAGGGTGAATCAGAAGAAGCAGAAGAAGGAGGAGGAGAAGGTGAAGTCTGGAGCGTGTATCAGAAGAAGCAGAAGAAGGAGAAGGAGAAGGTGAAGTCTGGAGGGTGAATCAGAAGAAGCAGAAGAAGGAGAAGGAGAAGGTGAAGTCAGGAGGGTGAATCAGAAGAAGCAGAAGAAGGAGAAGGAGAAGGTGAAGTTAGGAGGGTGAATCAGAAGAAGCAGAAGAAGGAGAAGGAGAAGGTGAAGTCAGGGGGGTGAAGCAGAAGAAGTAGAAGAAGGAGAAGGAGAAGGTGAAGTCAGGAGGGTGATGCAGAAGAAGCAGAAGAAGGAGAAGGAGAAGGTGAAGTCAGGAGGGTGAAGCAGAAGAAGCAGAAGAAGGAGATGGAGACGGTGAAGTCTGGAGGGCACAGCAGAAGAAGCAGAAGAAGGAGAAGGAGAAGGTGAAGTCCTAAGGGTGAAGCAGAAGAACCAGAAGAAGGAGAAGGAGAAGGTGAAGTCTGGAGGGTGAATCAGAAGAAGTAGAATAAGGAGAAGGAGAAGGTGAAGTCAGGAGGGTGAAGCAGAAGAAGCAGAAGAAGGAGAAGGAGAAGGTGAAGTCTGGAGGGCGAAGCAGAAGAAGCAGAAGAAGGAGAAGGAGAAGGTGAAGTCTGGAGGGTGAAGCAGAAGAAGCAGAAGAAGGAGAAGGAGAAGGTGAAGTCTGGAGGGTGAATCGGAAGAAGTAGAAGAAGGAGAAGGAGAAGGTGAAGTAAGGAGGGTGAAGCAGAAGAAGCAGAAGAAGGAGAAGGAGAAGGTGAAGTCTGGAGGGTGAAGCAGAAGAAGCAGAAGAAGGAGAAGGAGAAGGTGAAGTCTGGAGGGTGAAGCAGAAGAAGCAGAAGAAGGAGAAGGAGAAGGTGAAGTCAGGAGGGTGTATCAGAAGAAGTAGAAGAAGGAAAAGGAGAAGGTGAAGTTTGGAGGGTGAATCAGAAGAAGTAGAAGAAGGAGAAGGAGAAGGTGAAGTCTGGAGGGTGAATCAGAAGAAGTGGAAGAAGGAGAAGGAGAAGGTGAAGTCTGGAGGGTGAATCAGAAGAAGCAGAAGAAGGAGAAGGAGAAGGATGAAGTCTGGAGGGTGAAACAGAAGAAGTAGAAGAAGGAGAAGGAGAAGGTGAGGTCTGGAGGGTGAAACAGAAGAAGTAGAAGAAGGAGAAGGAGAAGGTGAGGTCTGGAGGGTGAATCAGAAGAAGCAGAAGAAGGAGAAGGAGAAGGTGAAGTCTGAAGGGTGAATCAGAAGAAGCAGAAGAAGGAGAAGGAGAAGATGAAGTCTGGAGGGTGAATCAGAAGAAGCAGAAGAAGGAGAAGGAGAAGGTGAAGTCTGGAGGGTGAATCAGAAGAAGCAGAAGAAGGAGAAGGAGAAGGTGAAGTCTGGAGGGTGAATCAGAAGAAGTAGAAGAAGGAGAAGGAGAAGGTGAAGTCTGGAGGATGAATCAGAAGAAGCAGAAGAAGGAGAAGGAGAAGGTGAAGTCTGGAGGGTGAATCAGAAGAAGCAGAAGAAGGAGAAGGAGAAGATGAAGTCAGGCGGGTGAATCAGAAGAAGTAGAAGAAGGAAAAGGAGAAGGTGAAGTCTGGAGGGTGAATCAGAAGAAGCAGAAGAAGGAGAAGGAGAAGGTGAAGTCTGGAGGGTGAATCAGAAGAAGCAGAAGAAGGAGAAGGAGAAGGTGAAGTCTGGAGGGTGAATCAGAAGAAGCAGAATAAGGAGAAGGAGAAGGTGAAGTCTGGAGGGTGAATCAGAAGAAGCAGAAGAAGGAGAAGGAGAAGGTGAAGTCTGGAGGGTGAATCAGAAGAAGTAGAAGAAGGAGAAGGAGAAGGTGAAGTCTGGAGGGTGAAGCAGAAGAAGTAGAAGAAGGAGAAGGAGAAGGTGAAGTCAGGAGGGTGAATCAGAAGAAGTAGAAGAAGGAGAAGGAGAAGGTGAAGTCAGGAGGGTGAATCAGAAGAAGCAGAAGAAGGAGAAGGAGAAGGTGAAGTCTGGAGGGTGAATCAGAAGAATCAGAAGAAGGAGAAGGAGATGGTGAAGTCTAGAGGGTGAATCAGAAGAAGCAGAAGAAAGAGAATGAGAAGGTGAAGTCTGGAGGGTGAAGCAGAAGAAGCAGAAGAAGGAGAAGGAGAAGGTGAAGACTGGAGGGTGAATCAAAAGAAGTAGAAGAAGGAGAAGGAGAAGGTGAAGTCTGGAGGGTGAATCAGAAGAAGGAGAAGAAGGAGAAGGAGAAGGTGAAGTCTGGAGAGTGAATCAGAAGAAGCAGAAGAAGGAGAAGGAGAAGGTGAAGACTGGAGGGTGAATCAGAAGAAGTAGACGAAGGAGAAGGAGAAGGTGAAGTCTGGAGGGTGAATCAGAAGAAGTAGAAGAAGGAGAAGGAGAAGTTGAAGTCTGGAGGGTGAATCAGAAGATGCAGAAGAAGGAGAAGGAGAAGGTGAAGTCTGGAGGGTGAATCAGAAGAAGCAGAAGAAGGAGAAGGAGAAGATGAAGTCTGGAGGGTGAATCAGAAGAAGTAGAAGAAGGAGAAGAGAAGGTGAGGTCTGGAGGGTGAATCAGAAGAAGCAGAAGAAGGAGAAGGAGAAGGTGAAGTCTGGAGGGAGAAGCTGAAGAAGTAGAAGAAGGAGAAGGAGAAGGTGGAGTCTGGAGGGTGAATCAGAAGAAGTAGAAGAAGGAGAAGGAGAAGGTGAAGTCTGGAGGGTGAATCAGAAGAAGTAGACGAAGGAGAAGGAGAAGGTGAAGTCTGGAGGGTGAATCAGAAGAAGCAGAAGAAGGATAAGGAGAAGGTGAAGTCTGGAGGGTGAATCAGAAGAAGTAGAAGAAGGAGAAGGAGAAGGTGAAGTCTTGAGGGTGAATCAGAAGAAGCAGAAGAAGGAGAAGGAGAAGGTGAAGTCTGGAGGGTGAATCAGAAGAAGCAGAAGAAGGAGAAGGAGAAGGTGATGTCTGGAGGGTGAATCAGAAGAAGCGGAAGAAGGAGAAGGAGAAGGTGAAGTCTGGAGGGTGAATCAGAAGAAGCAGAAGAAGTAGAAGGAGAAGGTGAAGTCTGGAGGGTGAATAAGAAGAAGTAGAAGAAGGAGAAGGAGAAGGTGAAGTCTGGAGGGTGAATCAGAAGAAGCAGAAGAAGGAGAAGGAGAAGGTGAAGTCAGGAAGGTGAATCAGAAGAAGCAGAAGAAGGAGAAGGAGAAGGTGAAGTCTGGAGGGTGAATCAGAAGAAGCAGAAGAAGGAGAAGGAGAAGATGAAGTCTGGAGGGTGAATCAGAAGAAGCAGAAGAAGGAGAAGGAGAAGGTGAAGTCTGGAGGGTGAATCAGAAGAAGCAGAAGAAGGAGAAGGAGAAGGTGAAGTCTGGAAGGTGAATCAGAAGAAGTAGAAGAAGGAGAAGGAGAAGGTGAAGTCTGGAGGATGAATCAGAAGAAGCAGAAGAAGGAGAAGGAGAAGGTGAAGTCTGGAGGGTGAATCAGAAGAAGCAGAAGAAGGAGAAGGAGAAGATGAAGTCAGGCGGGTGAATCAGAAGAAGTAGAAGAAGGAAAAGGAGAAGGTGAGGTCTGGAGGGTGAATCAGAAGAAGCAGAAGAAGGAGAAGGAGAAGATGAAGTCTGAAGGGTGAATCAGAAGAAGCAGAAGAAGGAGAAGGAGAAGATGAAGTCTGGAGGGTGAATCAGAAGAAGCAGAAGAAGGAGAAGGAGAAGGTGAAGTCTGGAGGGTGAATCAGAAGAAGCAGAAGAAGGAGAAGGAGAAGGTGAAGTCTGGAGGGTGAATCAGAAGAAGTAGAAGAAGGAGAAGGAGAAGGTGAAGTCTGGAGGGTGAATCAGAAGAAGTAGAAGAAGGAGAAGGAGAAGATGAAGTTTGGAGGATGAATCAGAAGAAGCAGAAGAAGGAGAAGGAGAAGGTGAAGTCTGGAGGGTGAATCAGAAGAAGCAGAAGAAGGAGAAGGAGAAGATGAAGTCAGGCGGGTGAAGCAGAAGAAGTAGAAGAAGGAAAAGGAGAAGGTGAAGTCTGGAGGGTGAATCAGAAGAAGCAGAAGAAGGAGAAGGAGAAGGTGAAGTCTGGAGGGTGAATCAGAAGAAGCAGAAGAAGGAGAAGGTGAAGTCTGGAGGGTGAATCAGAAGAAGTAGAAGAAGGAGAAGGAGAAGGTGAAGTCTGGAGGGTGAAGCGGAAGAAGTAGAAGAAGGAGAAGGAGAAGGTGAAGTCAGGAGGGTGAATCAGAAGAAGTAGAAGAAGGAGAAGGAGAAGGTGAAGTCAGGAGGGTGAATCAGAAGAAGCAGAAGAAGGAGAAGGAGAAGGTGAAGTCTGGAGGGTGAATCAGAAGAATCAGACGAAGGAGAAGGAGAAGGTGAAGTCTGGAGGGTGAATCAGAAGAAGCAGAAGAAAGAGAAGGAGAAGGTGAAGTCTGGAGGGTGAAGCAGAAGAAGCAGAAGAAGGAGAAGGAGAAGGTGAAGACTGGAGTGTGAATCAGAAGAAGTAGAAGAAGGAGAAGGAGAAGGTGAAGTCTGGAGGGTGTATCAGAAGAGGTAGAATAAGGAGAAGGGGAAGGTGAAGTCTGGAGGGTGAATCAGAAGAAACAGAAGAAGGAGAAGTAGAAGATGAAGTCTGGAGCGTGAATCAGAAGAAGCAGAAGAAGGAGAAGGAGAAGATGAAGTCTGGAGGGTGAATCAGAAGAAGTAGAAGAAGGAGAAGGAGAAGGTGAGGTCTGGAGGGTGAATCAGAAGAAGCAGAAGAAGGAGGAGGAGAAGGTGAAGTCTGGAGCGTGTATCAGAAGAAGCAGAAGAAGGAGAAGGAGAAGGTGAAGTCTGGAGGGTGAATCAGAAGAAGCAGAAGAAGGAGAAGGAGAAGGTGAAGTCAGGAGGGTGAATCAGAAGAAGCAGAAGAAGGAGAAGGAGAAGGTGAAGTTAGGAGGGTGAATCAGAAGAAGCAGAAGAAGGAGAAGGAGAAGGTGAAGTCAGGGGGGTGAAGCAGAAGAAGTAGAAGAAGGAGAAGGAGAAGGTGAAGTCAGGAGGGTGATGCAGAAGAAGCAGAAGAAGGAGAAGGAGAAGGTGAAGTCAGGAGGGTGAAGCAGAAGAAGCAGAAGAAGGAGATGGAGACGGTGAAGTCTGGAGGGCACAGCAGAAGAAGCAGAAGAAGGAGAAGGAGAAGGTGAAGTCCTAAGGGTGAAGCAGAAGAACCAGAAGAAGGAGAAGGAGAAGGTGAAGTCTGGAGGGTGAATCAGAAGAAGTAGAATAAGGAGAAGGAGAAGGTGAAGTCAGGAGGGTGAAGCAGAAGAAGCAGAAGAAGGAGAAGGAGAAGGTGAAGTCTGGAGGGCGAAGCAGAAGAAGCAGAAGAAGGAGAAGGAGAAGGTGAAGTCTGGAGGGTGAAGCAGAAGAAGCAGAAGAAGGAGAAGGAGAAGGTGAAGTCTGGAGGGTGAATCGGAAGAAGTAGAAGAAGGAGAAGGAGAAGGTGAAGTAAGGAGGGTGAAGCAGAAGAAGCAGAAGAAGGAGAAGGAGAAGGTGAAGTCTGGAGGGTGAAGCAGAAGAAGCAGAAGAAGGAGAAGGAGAAGGTGAAGTCTGGAGGGTGAAGCAGAAGAAGCAGAAGAAGGAGAAGGAGAAGGTGAAGTCAGGAGGGTGTATCAGAAGAAGTAGAAGAAGGAAAAGGAGAAGGTGAAGTTTGGAGGGTGAATCAGAAGAAGTAGAAGAAGGAGAAGGAGAAGGTGAAGTCTGGAGGGTGAATCAGAAGAAGTGGAAGAAGGAGAAGGAGAAGGTGAAGTCTGGAGGGTGAATCAGAAGAAGCAGAAGAAGGAGAAGGAGAAGGATGAAGTCTGGAGGGTGAAACAGAAGAAGTAGAAGAAGGAGAAGGAGAAGGTGAGGTCTGGAGGGTGAAACAGAAGAAGTAGAAGAAGGAGAAGGAGAAGGTGAGGTCTGGAGGGTGAATCAGAAGAAGCAGAAGAAGGAGAAGGAGAAGGTGAAGTCTGAAGGGTGAATCAGAAGAAGCAGAAGAAGGAGAAGGAGAAGATGAAGTCTGGAGGGTGAATCAGAAGAAGCAGAAGAAGGAGAAGGAGAAGGTGAAGTCTGGAGGGTGAATCAGAAGAAGCAGAAGAAGGAGAAGGAGAAGGTGAAGTCTGGAGGGTGAATCAGAAGAAGTAGAAGAAGGAGAAGGAGAAGGTGAAGTCTGGAGGATGAATCAGAAGAAGCAGAAGAAGGAGAAGGAGAAGGTGAAGTCTGGAGGGTGAATCAGAAGAAGCAGAAGAAGGAGAAGGAGAAGATGAAGTCAGGCGGGTGAATCAGAAGAAGTAGAAGAAGGAAAAGGAGAAGGTGAAGTCTGGAGGGTGAATCAGAAGAAGCAGAAGAAGGAGAAGGAGAAGGTGAAGTCTGGAGGGTGAATCAGAAGAAGCAGAAGAAGGAGAAGGAGAAGGTGAAGTCTGGAGGGTGAATCAGAAGAAGCAGAATAAGGAGAAGGAGAAGGTGAAGTCTGGAGGGTGAATCAGAAGAAGCAGAAGAAGGAGAAGGAGAAGGTGAAGTCTGGAGGGTGAATCAGAAGAAGTAGAAGAAGGAGAAGGAGAAGGTGAAGTCTGGAGGGTGAAGCAGAAGAAGTAGAAGAAGGAGAAGGAGAAGGTGAAGTCAGGAGGGTGAATCAGAAGAAGTAGAAGAAGGAGAAGGAGAAGGTGAAGTCAGGAGGGTGAATCAGAAGAAGCAGAAGAAGGAGAAGGAGAAGGTGAAGTCTGGAGGGTGAATCAGAAGAATCAGAAGAAGGAGAAGGAGATGGTGAAGTCTAGAGGGTGAATCAGAAGAAGCAGAAGAAAGAGAATGAGAAGGTGAAGTCTGGAGGGTGAAGCAGAAGAAGCAGAAGAAGGAGAAGGAGAAGGTGAAGACTGGAGGGTGAATCAAAAGAAGTAGAAGAAGGAGAAGGAGAAGGTGAAGTCTGGAGGGTGAATCAGAAGAAGGAGAAGAAGGAGAAGGAGAAGGTGAAGTCTGGAGAGTGAATCAGAAGAAGCAGAAGAAGGAGAAGGAGAAGGTGAAGACTGGAGGGTGAATCAGAAGAAGTAGACGAAGGAGAAGGAGAAGGTGAAGTCTGGAGGGTGAATCAGAAGAAGTAGAAGAAGGAGAAGGAGAAGTTGAAGTCTGGAGGGTGAATCAGAAGATGCAGAAGAAGGAGAAGGAGAAGGTGAAGTCTGGAGGGTGAATCAGAAGAAGCAGAAGAAGGAGAAGGAGAAGATGAAGTCTGGAGGGTGAATCAGAAGAAGTAGAAGAAGGAGAAGAGAAGGTGAGGTCTGGAGGGTGAATCAGAAGAAGCAGAAGAAGGAGAAGGAGAAGATGAAGTCTGGAGGGTGAATCAGAAGAAGCAGAAGAAGGAGAAGGAGAAGGTGAAGTCTGGAGGGTGAATCAGAAGAAGTAGAAGAAGGAGAAGGAGAAGGTGTAGTCTGGAGGATGAATCAGAAGAAGTAGAAGAAGGAGAAGTAGAAGGTGAAGTCTGGAGGGTGAATCAGAAGAAGCAGAATAAGGAGAAGGAGAAGGTGAAGTCTGGAGGGTGAATCAGAAGAAGCAGAAGAAGGAGAAGGAGAAGGTGAAGTCTGGAGGGTGAATCAGAAGAAGTAGAAGAAGGAGAAGGAGAAGGTGAAGTCTGGAGGGTGAAGCAGAAGAAGTAGAAGAAGGAGAAGGAGAATGTGTCGTCTGGAGGGCGAAGCAGAAGAAGCACAAGAAGGAGAAGGAGAAGGTGAAGTCTGGAGGGTGAAGCAGAAGAAGCAGATGAAGGAGAAGGAGAAGGTGAAGTCTGGAGGGTGAATCAGAAGAAGTAGAAGAAGGAGAAGGAGAAGGTGAAGTAAGGAGGGTGAAGCAGAAGAAGCAGAAGAAGGAGAAGGAGAAGGAGAAGTCTGGAGGGTGAAGCAGAAGAAGCAGAAGAAGGAGAAGGAGCAGGTGAAGTCTGGAGGGTGAATCAGAAGAAGCAGAAGAAGGAGAAGGAGAAGGTGAAGACTGGAGGGTGAATCAGAAGAAGTAGAAGAAGGAGAAGGAGAAGGTGAAGTCTGGAGGGTGAATCAGAAGAAGCAGAATAAGGAGAAGGAGAAGGTGAAGTCTGGAGGGTGAATCAGAAGAAGCAGAAGAAGGAGAAGGAGAAGGTGAAGTCTGGAGGGTGAATCAGAAGAAGTAGAAGAAGGAGAAGGAGAAGGTGAAGTCTGGAGGGTGAAGCGGAAGAAGTAGAAGAAGGAGAAGGAGAAGGTGAAGTCAGGAGGGTGAATCAGAAGAAGCAGAAGAAGGAGAAGGAGAAGGTGAAGTCTGGAGGGTGAATCAGAAGAATCAGACGAAGGAGAAGGAGAAGGTGAAGTCTGGAGGGTGAATCAGAAGAAGCAGAAGAAAGAGAAGGAGAAGGTGAAGTCTGGAGGGTGAAGCAGAAGAAGCAGAAGAAGGAGAAGGAGAAGGTGAAGACTGGAGTGTGAATCAGAAGAAGTAGAAGAAGGAGAAGGGGAAGGTGAAGTCTGGAGGGTGTATCAGAAGAGGTAGAATAAGGAGAAGGGGAAGGTGAAGTCTGGAGGGTGAATCAGAAGAAGCAGAAGAAGGAGAAGTAGAAGATGAAGTCTGGAGCGTGAATCAGAAGAAGCAGAAGAAGGAGAAGTAGAAGATGAAGTCTGGAGGGTGAATCAGAAGAAGCAGAAGAAGGAGAAGGAGAAGATGAAGTCTGGAGGGTGAATCAGAAGAAGCAGAAGAAGGAGAAGGAGAAGGTGAAGTCTGGAGGGTGAATCAGAAGAAGTAGAAGAAGGAGAAGGAGAAGGTGTAGTCTGGAGGATGAATCAGAAGAAGTAGAAGAAGGAGAAGGAGAAGGTGAAGTCTGGAGGGTGAATCAGAAGAAGCAGAATAAGGAGAAGGAGAAGGTGAAGTCTGGAGGGTGAATCAGAAGAAGCAGAAGAAGGAGAAGGAGAAGGTGAAGTCTGGAGGGTGAATCAGAAGAAGTAGAAGAAGGAGAAGGAGAAGGTGAAGTCTGGAGGGTGAAGCAGAAGAAGTAGAAGAAGGAGAAGGAGAATGTGTCGTCTGGAGGGCGAAGCAGAAGAAGCACAAGAAGGAGAAGGAGAAGGTGAAGTCTGGAGGGTGAAGCAGAAGAAGCAGATGAAGGAGAAGGAGAAGGTGAAGTCTGGAGGGTGAATCAGAAGAAGTAGAAGAAGGAGAAGGAGAAGGTGAAGTAAGGAGGGTGAAGCAGAAGAAGCAGAAGAAGGAGAAGGAGAAGGAGAAGTCTGGAGGGTGAAGCAGAAGAAGCAGAAGAAGGAGAAGGAGGAGGTGAAGTCTGGAGGGTGAATCAGAAGAAGCAGAAGAAGGAGAAGGAGAAGGTGAAGTCTGGTGGGTGAATCAGAAGAAGTTGAAGAAGGAGAAGGAGAAGGTGTAGTCTGGAGGGTGAATCAGAAGAAGTAGAAGAAGGAGAAGGAGAAGGTGAAGTCTGGAGGGTGAATCAGAAGAAGCAGAATAAGGAGAAGGAGAAGGTGAAGTCTGGAGGGTGAATCAGAAGAAGCAGAAGAAGGAGAAGGAGAAGGTGAAGTCTGGAGGGTGAATCAGAAGAAGTAGAAGAAGGAGAAGGAGAAGGTGAAGTCTGGAGGGTGAAGCGGAAGAAGTAGAAGAAGGAGAAGGAGAAGGTGAAGTCAGGAGGGTGAATCAGAAGAAGCAGAAGAAGGAGAAGGAGAAGGTGAAGTCTGGAGGGTGAATCAGAAGAATCAGACGAAGGAGAAGGAGAAGGTGAAGTCTGGAGGGTGAATCAGAAGAAGCAGAAGAAAGAGAAGGAGAAGGTGAAGTCTGGAGGGTGAAGCAGAAGAAGCAGAAGAAGGAGAAGGAGAAGGTGAAGACTGGAGTGTGAATCAGAAGAAGTAGAAGAAGGAGAAGGGGAAGGTGAAGTCTGGAGGGTGTATCAGAAGAGGTAGAATAAGGAGAAGGGGAAGGTGAAGTCTGGAGGGTGAATCAGAAGAAGCAGAAGAAGGAGAAGTAGAAGATGAAGTCTGGAGCGTGAATCAGAAGAAGCAGAAGAAGGAGAAGGAGAAGATGAAGTCTGGAGCGTGAATCAGAAGAAGCAGAAGAAGGAGAAGGAGAAGGTGAAGTCTGGAGGGTGAATCAGAAGAAGTAGAAGAAGGAGAAGGAGAAGGTGAAGTCTGTAGGGTGAATCAGAAGAAGTAGAAGAAGGAGAAGGAGAAGATGAAGTCTGGAGGGTGAATCAGAAGAAGCAGAAGAAGGAGAAGGAGAAGGTGAAGTCTGGAGGGTGAATCAGAAGAAGCAGAAGAAGGAGAAGGAGAAGATGAAGTCTGGCGGGTGAATCAGAAGAAGTAGAAGAAGGAGAAGGAGAAGGTGAAGTCTGGAGGGTGAATCAGAAGAAGCAGAAGAAGGAGAAGGAGAAGGTGAAGTCTGGAGGGTGAATCAGAAGAAGCAGAAGAAGGAGAAGGAGAAGGTGAAGTCTGGAGGGTGAATCAGAAGAAGCAGAATAAGGAGAAGGAGAAGGTGAAGTCTGGAGGGTGAATCAGAAGAAGCAGAAGAAGGAGAAGGAGAAGGTGAAGTCTGGAGGGTGAATCAGAAGAAGTAGAAGAAGGAGAAGGAGAAGGTGAAGTCAGGAGGGTGAAGCAGAAAAAGCAGAAGAAGGAGAAGGAGAAGGTGAAGTCTGGAGGGTGAAGCAGAAGAAGCAGAAGATGGAGAAGGAGAAGGTGAAGTCTGGAGGGCGAAGCAGAAGAAGCAGAATAAGGAGAAGGAGAAGGTGAAGTCTGGAGGGTGAAGCAGAAGAAGCAGAAGAAGGAGAAGGAGAAGGTGAAGTCTGGAGGGTGAATCAGGAGAAGTAGAAGAAGGAGAAGGAGAAGGTGAAGTCAGGAGGGTGAAGCAGAAGAAGCAGAAGAAGGAGAAGGAGAAGGTGAAGTCAGGAGGGTGAAGCAGAAGAAGCAGAAGAAGGAGAAGGAGAAGGTGAAGTCTGGAGGGTGAAGCAGAAGAAGCAGAAGAAGGAGAAGGAGAAGGTGAAGTCAGGAGGGTGAATCAGAAGAAGTAGAAGAAGGAGAAGGAGAAGGTGAAGTCTGGAGGGTGAATCAGAAGAAGTAGAAGATGGAGAAGGAGAAGGTGAAGTCTGGAGGGTGAATCAGAAGAAGTAGAAGAAGGAGAAGGAGAAGGTGAAGTCTGGAGGGTGAATCAGAAGAAGCAGAAGAAGGAGAAGGAGATGGTGAAGTCTGGAGGGAGAAGCAGAAGAAGTAGAAGAAGGAGAAGGAGAAGGTGAAGTCTGGAGGGTGAATCAGAAGAATCAGAAGAAGGAGAAGGAGAAGGTGAGGTCTGGAGGGTGAATCAGAAGAAGCAGAAGAAAGAGAAGGAGAAGGTGAAGTCTGGAGGGTGAAGCAGAAGAAGCAGAAGAAGGAGAGGGAGAAGGTGAAGGCTGGAGGGTGAATCAGAAGAAGTAGAAGAAGGAGAAGGAGAAGGTGAAAACTGGAGGGTGAATCAGAAGAAGTAGAAGAAGGAGAAGGAGAAGGTGAAGTCTGGAGGGTGAATCAGAAGAATCAGAAGAAGGAGAAGGAGAAGGTGAAGTCTGGAGGGTGAATCAGAAGAAGCAGAAGAAGGAGAAGGAGAAGATGAAGTCTGGAGGGTGAATCAGAAGAAGTAGAAGAAGGAGAAGGAGAAGGTGAGGTCTGGAGGGTGAATCAGAAGAAGCAGAAGAAGGAGAAGGAGAAGGTGAAGTCTGGAGGGTGAATCAGAAGAAGCAGAAGAAGGAGAAGGAGAAGGTGAAGTCAGGAGGGTGAATCAGAAGAAGCAGAAGAAGGAGAAGGAGAAGGTGAAGTTAGGAGGGTGAATCAGAAGAAGCAGAAGAAGGAGAAGGAGAAGGTGAAGTCTGGAGGGTGAAGCAGAAGAAGCAGAAGAAGGAGAAGGAGAAGGTGAAGTCAGGAGGGTGAATCAGAAGAAGCAGAACAAGGAGAAGGAGAAGGTGAAGTCAGGGGGGTGAAGCAGAAGAAGTAGAAGAAGGAGAAGGAGAAGGTGAAGTCAGGAGGGTGAAGCAGAAGAAGCAGCAGAAGGAGAAGGAGAAGGTGAAGTCTGGAGGGCGCAGCAGAAGAAGCAGAAGAAGGAGAAGGAGAAGGTGAAGTCTGGAGGGTGAAGCAGAAGAAGCAGAAGAAGGAGAAGGAGAAGGTGAAGTCTGGAGGGTGAATCAGAAGAAGTAGAAGAAGGAGAAGGAGAAGGTGAAGTAAGGAGGGTGAAGCAGAAGAAGCAGAAGAAGGAGAAGGAGAAGGTGAAGTCTGGAGGGTGAAGCAGAAGAAGCAGAAGAAGGAGAAGGAGAAGGTGAAGTCAGGAGGGTGTATCAGAAGAAGTAGAAGAAGGAGAAGGAGAAGATGAAGTCTGGCGGGTGAATCAGAAGAAGTAGAAGAAGGAGAAGGAGAAGGTGAAGTCTGGAGGGTGAATCAGAAGAAGTAGAAGAAGGAGAAGGAGAAGGTGAAGTCAGGAGGGTGAAGCAGAAAAAGCAGAAGAAGGAGAAGGAGAAGGTGAAGTCTGGAGGGTGAAGCAGAAGAAGCAGAAGATGGAGAAGGAGAAGGTGAAGTCTGGAGGGCGAAGCAGAAGAAGCAGAATAAGGAGAAGGAGAAGGTGAAGTCTGGAGGGTGAAGCAGAAGAAGCAGAAGAAGGAGAAGGAGAAGGTGAAGTCTGGAGGGTGAATCAGGAGAAGTAGAAGAAGGAGAAGGAGAAGGTGAAGTCAGGAGGGTGAAGCAGAAGAAGCAGAAGAAGGAGAAGGAGAAGGTGAAGTCAGGAGGGTGAAGCAGAAGAAGCAGAAGAAGGAGAAGGAGAAGGTGAAGTCTGGAGGGTGAAGCAGAAGAAGCAGAAGAAGGAGAAGGAGAAGGTGAAGTCAGGAGGGTGAATCAGAAGAAGTAGAAGAAGGAGAAGGAGAAGGTGAAGTCTGGAGGGTGAATCAGAAGAAGTAGAAGATGGAGAAGGAGAAGGTGAAGTCTGGAGGGTGAATCAGAAGAAGTAGAAGAAGGAGAAGGAGAAGGTGAAGTCTGGAGGGTGAATCAGAAGAAGCAGAAGAAGGAGAAGGAGAAGGTGAAGTCTGGAGGGAGAAGCAGAAGAAGTAGAAGAAGGAGAAGGAGAAGGTGAAGTCTGGAGGGTGAATCAGAAGAATCAGAAGAAGGAGAAGGAGAAGGTGAGGTCTGGAGGGTGAATCAGAAGAAGCAGAAGAAAGAGAAGGAGAAGGTGAAGTCTGGAGGGTGAAGCAGAAGAAGCAGAAGAAGGAGAGGGAGAAGGTGAAGGCTGGAGGGTGAATCAGAAGAAGTAGAAGAAGGAGAAGGAGAAGGTGAAAACTGGAGGGTGAATCAGAAGAAGTAGAAGAAGGAGAAGGAGAAGGTGAAGTCTGGAGGGTGAATCAGAAGAATCAGAAGAAGGAGAAGGAGAAGGTGAAGTCTGGAGGGTGAATCAGAAGAAGCAGAAGAAGGAGAAGGAGAAGATGAAGTCTGGAGGGTGAATCAGAAGAAGTAGAAGAAGGAGAAGGAGAAGGTGAGGTCTGGAGGGTGAATCAGAAGAAGCAGAAGAAGGAGAAGGAGAAGGTGAAGTCAGGAGGGTGAATCAGAAGAAGCAGAAGAAGGAGAAGGAGAAGGTGAAGTTAGGAGGGTGAATCAGAAGAAGCAGAACAAGGAGAAGGAGAAGGTGAAGTCAGGGGGGTGAAGCAGAAGAAGTAGAAGAAGGAGAAGGAGAAGGTGAAGTCAGGAGGGTGAAGCAGAAGAAGCAGCAGAAGGAGAAGGAGAAGGTGAAGTCTGGAGGGCGCAGCAGAAGAAGCAGAAGAAGGAGAAGGAGAAGGTGAAGTCTGGAGGGTGAAGCAGAAGAAGCAGAAGAAGGAGAAGGAGAAGGTGAAGTCTGGAGGGTGAATCAGAAGAAGTAGAAGAAGGAGAAGGAGAAGGTGAAGTAAGGAGGGTGAAGCAGAAGAAGCAGAAGAAGGAGAAGGAGAAGGTGAAGTCTGGAGGGTGAAGCAGAAGAAGCAGAAGAAGGAGAAGGAGAAGGTGAAGTCAGGAGGGTGTATCAGAAGAAGTAGAAGAAGGAAAAGGAGAAGGTGAAGTCTGGAGGGTGAAGCAGAAGAAGCAGAAGAAGGAGAAGGAGAAGGTGAAGTCTGGAGGGTGAATCAGGAGAAGTAGAAGAAGGAGAAGGAGAAGGTGAAGTCAGGAGGGTGAAGCAGAAGAAGCAGAAGAAGGAGAAGGAGAAGGTGAAGTCAGGAGGGTGAAGCAGAAGAAGCAGAAGAAGGAGAAGGAGAAGGTGAAGTCTGGAGGGTGAAGCAGAAGAAGCAGAAGAAGGAGAAGGAGAAGGTGAAGTCAGGAGGGTGAATCAGAAGAAGTAGAAGAAGGAGAAGGAGAAGATGAAGTCTGGAGGGTGAATCAGAAGAAGCAGAAGAAGGAGAAGGAGAAGGTGAAGTCTGGAGGGAGAAGCAGAAGAAGTAGAAGAAGGAGAAGGAGAAGGTGAAGTCTGGAGGGTGAATCAGAAGAATCAGAAGAAGGAGAAGGAGAAGGTGAGGTCTGGAGGGTGAATCAGAAGAAGCAGAAGAAAGAGAAGGAGAAGGTGAAGTCTGGAGGGTGAAGCAGAAGAAGCAGAAGAAGGAGAGGGAGAAGGTGAAGGCTGGAGGGTGAATCAGAAGAAGTAGAAGAAGGAGAAGGAGAAGGTGAAAACTGGAGGGTGAATCAGAAGAAGTAGAAGAAGGAGAAGGAGAAGGTGAAGTCTGGAGGGTGAATCAGAAGAATCAGAAGAAGGAGAAGGAGAAGGTGAAGTCTGGAGGGTGAATCAGAAGAAGCAGAAGAAGGAGAAGGAGAAGATGAAGTCTGGAGGGTGAATCAGAAGAAGTAGAAGAAGGAGAAGGAGAAGGTGAGGTCTGGAGGGTGAATCAGAAGAAGCAGAAGAAGGAGAAGGAGAAGGTGAAGTCTGGAGGGTGAATCAGAAGAAGCAGAAGAAGGAGAAGGAGAAGGTGATGTCTGGAGGGTGAATCAGAAGAAGCAGAAGAAGGAGAAGGAGAAGGTGAAGTCAGGAGGGTGAATCAGAAGAAGCAGAAGAAGGAGAAGGAGAAGGTGAAGTTAGGAGGGTGAATCAGAAGAAGCAGAACAAGGAGAAGGAGAAGGTGAAGTCAGGGGGGTGAAGCAGAAGAAGTAGAAGAAGGAGAAGGAGAAGGTGAAGTCAGGAGGGTGAAGCAGAAGAAGCAGCAGAAGGAGAAGGAGAAGGTGAAGTCTGGAGGGCGCAGCAGAAGAAGCAGAAGAAGGAGAAGGAGAAGGTGAAGTCTGGAGGGTGAAGCAGAAGAAGCAGAAGAAGGAGAAGGAGAAGGTGAGGTCTGGAGGGTGAATCAGAAGAAGTAGAAGAAGGAGAAGGAGAAGGTGAAGTCTGGAGGGTGAAGCAGAAGATGCAGAAGAAGGAGAAGGAGAACGTGAAGTCTGGAGGGTGAATCAGAAGAAGTAGAAGAAGGAGAAGGAGAAGGTGAAGTCAGGAGGGTGAAGCAGAAGAAGGAGAAGTAGAAGGTGAAGTCTGGAGGGTGAAGCAGAAGAAGCAGAAGAAGGAGAAGGAGAAGATGAAGTCTGGAGGGTGAAGCAGAAGAAGCAGAAGAAGGATAAGGAGAAGGTGAAGTCAGGAGGGTGAATCAGAAGAAGTAGAAGAAGGAGAAGGAGAAGGTGAAGTCTGGAGGGTGAATCAGAAGAAGTAGAAGAAGGAGAAGGAGAAGGTGAAGTCTGGAGGGTGAATCAGATGAAGTAGAAGAAGGAGAAGGAGAAGGTGAAGTCTGGAGGGTGAATCAGAAGAAGCAGAAGAAGGAGAAGGAGAAGGTGAAGTCTGGAGGGAGAAGCAGAAGAAGTAGAAGAAGGAGAAGGAGAAGGTGAAGTCAGGAGGGTGAATCAGAAGAAGTAGAAGAAGGAGAAGGAGAAGGTGAAGTCAGGAGGGTGAATCAGAAGAAGCAGAAGAAGGAGAAGGAGAAGGTGAAGTCTGGAGGGTGAATCAGAAGAATCAGAAGAAGGAGAAGGAGAAGGTGAAGTCTGGAGGGTGAATCAGAAGAAGCAGAAGAAAGAGAAGGAGATGGTGAAGTCTGGAGGGTGAATCAGAAGAAGTAGAAGAAGGAGAAGGAGAAGGTGAAGTCTGGAGGGTGAATCAGAAGAAGCAGAGGAAGGATAGGGAGAAGGTGAAGTCTGAAGGGTGAATCAGAAGAAGCAGAAGAAGTAGAAGGAGAAGGTGAAGTCTGGAGGGTGAATCAGAAGAAGCAGAAGAAGGAGAAGGAGAAGGTGAAGTCTGGAGGGTGAATGAGAAGAAGCAGAATAAGGAGAAGGAGAAGGTGAAGTCTGGAGGGTGAATCAGAAGAAGCAGAAGAAGGAGAAGGAGAGGGTGAAGTCTGGAGGGTGAATCAGAAGAAGTAGAAGAAGGAGAAGGAGAAGGTGAAGTCTGGAGGGTGAAGCAGAAGAAGGAGAAGGAGAAGGTGAAGTCAGGAGGGTGAATCAGAAGAAGTAGAAGAAGGAGAAGGAGAAGGTGAAATCAGGAGGGTGAATCAGAAGAAGCAGAAGAAGGAGAAGGAGAAGGTGAAGTCTGTAGGGTGAATCAGAAGAATCAGAAGAAGGAGAAGGAGAAGGTGACGTCTGGAGGGTGAATCAGAAGAAGCAGAAGAAAGAGAAGGAGAAGGTGAAGTCTGGAGGGTGAAGCAGAAGAAACAGAAGAAGGAGAAGGAGAAGGTGAAGTCTGGAGGGTGAATCAGAAGAAGCAGAAGAAGGAGAAGGAGAAGATGAAGTCTGGAGGGTGAATCAGAAGAAGTAGAAGAAGGAGAAGGAGAAGGTGAAGTCTGGAGGGTGAAGCAGAAGAAGTAGAAGAAGGAGAAGGAGAAGGTGAAGTCAGGAGGGTGAATCAGAAGAAGCAGAAGAAGGAGAAGGAGAAGGTGAAGTCTGGAGGGTGAATCAGAAGAATCAGAAGAAGGAGAAGGAGAAGGTGAAGTCTGGAGGGTGAATCAGAAGAAGCAGAAGAAAGAGAAGGAGAAGGTGAAGTCTGGAGGGTGAAGCAGAAGAAACAGAAGAAGGAGAAGGAGAAGGTGAAGACTGGAGGGTGAATCAGAAGAAGTAGAAGAAGGAGAAGGAGAAGGTGAAGTCTGGAGGGTGAATCAGAAGAAGTAGAAGAAGGAGAAGGAGAAGGTGAAGTCTGGAGGGTGAATCAGAAGAAGCAGAAGAAGGAGAAGGAGAAGGTGAAGTCTGGAGGGTGAATCAGAAGAAGCAGAAGAAGGAGACGGAGAAGGTGAAGTCTGGAGGGTGAATCAGAGGAAGTAGAAGAAGGAGAAGGAGAAGGTGAAGTCTGGAGGGTGAATCAGAAGAAGCAGAAGAAGGAGAAGGAGAAGGTGATGTCTGGAGGGTGAATCAGAAGAAGCAGAAGAAGGAGAAGGAGAAGGTGAAGTCTGGAGGGTGAATCAGAAGAAGCAGAAGAAGGAGAAGGAGAAGGTGAAGTCTGGAGGGTGAATCAGAAGAAGCAGAAGAAGGAGAAGGAGAAGGTGAAGTCTGGAGGGTGAATCAGAAGAAGCAGAAGAAGGAGAAGGAGAAGGTGAAGTCTGGAGGGTGAATCAGATGAAGTAGAAGAAGGAGAAGGAGAAGGTGAAGTCTGGAGGGTGAATCAGAAGAAGCAGAAGAAGGAGAAGGAGAAGGTGATGTCTGGAGGGTGAATCGGAAGAAGCAGAAGAAGGAGAAGGAGAAGGTGAAGTCTGGAGGGTGAATCAGAAGAAGTAGAAGAAGGAGAAGGAGAAGGTGAAGTCTGGAGGGTGAATCAGAAGAAGCAGAAGAAGGAGAAGGAGAGGGTGAAGTCTGGAGGGTGAATCAGAAGAAGTAGAAGAAGGAGAAGGAGAAGGTGAAGTCTGGAGGGTGAAGCAGAAGAAGGAGAAGGAGAAGGTGAAGTCAGGAGGGTGAATCAGAAGAAGTAGAAGAAGGAGAAGGAGAAGGTGAAATCAGGAGGGTGAATCAGAAGAAGCAGAAGAAGGAGAAGGAGAAGGTGAAGTCTGTAGGGTGAATCAGAAGAATCAGAAGAAGGAGAAGGAGAAGGTGACGTCTGGAGGGTGAATCAGAAGAAGCAGAAGAAAGAGAAGGAGAAGGTGAAGTCTGGAGGGTGAAGCAGAAGAAACAGAAGAAGGAGAAGGAGAAGGTGAAGTCTGGAGGGTGAATCAGAAGAAGCAGAAGAAGGAGAAGGAGAAGATGAAGTCTGGAGGGTGAATCAGAAGAAGTAGAAGAAGGAGAAGGAGAAGGTGAAGTCTGGAGGGTGAAGCAGAAGAAGTAGAAGAAGGAGAAGGAGAAGGTGAAGTCAGGAGGGTGAATCAGAAGAAGCAGAAGAAGGAGAAGGAGAAGGTGAAGTCTGGAGGGTGAATCAGAAGAATCAGAAGAAGGAGAAGGAGAAGGTGAAGTCTGGAGGGTGAATCAGAAGAAGCAGAAGAAAGAGAAGGAGAAGGTGAAGTCTGGAGGGTGAAGCAGAAGAAACAGAAGAAGGAGAAGGAGAAGGTGAAGACTGGAGGGTGAATCAGAAGAAGTAGAAGAAGGAGAAGGAGAAGGTGAAGTCTGGAGGGTGAATCAGAAGAAGTAGAAGAAGGAGAAGGAGAAGGTGAAGTCTGGAGGGTGAATCAGAAGAAGCAGAAGAAGGAGAAGGAGAAGGTGAAGTCTGGAGGGTGAATCAGAAGAAGCAGAAGAAGGAGATGGAGAAGGTGAAGTCTGGAGGGTGAATCAGAGGAAGTAGAAGAAGGAGAAGGAGAAGGTGAAGTCTGGAGGGTGAATCAGAAGAAGTAGACGAAGGAGAAGGAGAAGGTGAAGTCTGGAGGGTGAATCAGAAGAAGCAGAAGAAGGAGAAGGAGAAGGTGAAGTCTGGAGGGTGAATCAGATGAAGTAGAAGAAGGAGAAGGAGAAGGTGAAGTCTGGAGGGTGAATCAGAAGAAGCAGAAGAAGGAGAAGGAGAAGGTGATGTCTGGAGGGTGAATCAGAAGAAGCAGAAGAAGGAGAAGGAGAAGGTGAAGTCTGGAGGGTGAATCAGAAGAAGTAGAAGAAGGAGAAGGAGAAGTTGAAGTCTGGAGGGTGAAGCAGAAGAAGTAGAAGAAGGAGAAGGAGAAGGTGAAGTCAGGAGGGTGAATCAGAAGATGTAGAAGAAGGAGAAGGAGAAGGTGAAGTCAGGAGGGTGAATCAGAAGAAGCAGAAGAAGGAGAAGAAGAAGATGAAGTCTGGAGGGTGAATCAGAAGAAACAGAAGAAGGAGAAGGAGAAGGTGAAGTCTGGAGGGTGAATCAGAAGAAGTAGAAGAAGGAGAAGGAGAAGGTGTAGTCTGGAGGGTGAATCAGAAGAAGTAGACGAAGGAGAAGGAGAAGGTGAAGTCTGGAGGGTGAATCAGAAGAAGCAGAAGAAGGAGAAGGAGAAGGTGAAGTCTGGAGGGTGAATCAGAAGAAGTAGAAGAAGGAGAAGGAGAAGGTGAAGTCTGGAGGGTGAATCAGAAGAAGCAGAAGAAGGAGAAGGAGAAGGTGAAGTCTGGAGGGTGAATCAGAAGAAGCAGAAGAAGGAGAAGGAGAAGGTGAAGTCTGGAGGGTGAATCAGAAGAAGTAGAAGAAGGAGAAGGAGAAGTTGAAGTCTGGAGGGTGAAGCAGAAGAAGTAGAAGATGGAGAAGGAGAAGGTGAAGTCAGGAGGGTGAATCAGAAGAAGTAGAAGAAGGAGAAGGAGAAGGTGAAGTCAGGAGGGTGAATCAGAAGAAGTAGAAGAAGGAGAAGGAGAAGGTGAAGTCTGGAGGGTGAATCAGAAGTAGTAGAAGAAGGAGAAGGAGAAGGTGAAGTCTGGAGGGTGAATCAGAAGAAACAGAAGAAGGAGAAGGAGAAGGTGAAGTCTGGAGGGTGAATCAGAAGAAGTAGAAGAAGGAGAAGGAGAAGGTATAGTCTGGAGGGTGAATCAGAAGAAGTAGACGAAGGAGAAGGAGAAGGTGAAGTCTGGAGGGTGAATCAGAAGAAGCAGAAGAAGGAGATGGAGAAGGTGAAGTCTGGAGGGTGAATCAGAGGAAGTAGAAGAAGGAGAAGGAGAAGGTGAAGTCTGGAGGGTGAATCAGAAGAAGTAGACGAAGGAGAAGGAGAAGATGAAGTCTGGAGGGTGAATCAGAAGAAGCAGAAGAAGGAGAAGGAGAAGGTGAAGTCTGGAGGGTGAATCAGATGAAGTAGAAGAAGGAGAAGGAGAAGGTGAAGTCTGGAGGGTGAATCAGAAGAAGCAGAAGAAGGAGAAGGAGAAGGTGAAGTCTGGAGGGTGAATCAGAAGAAGCAGAAGAAGGAGAAGGAGAAGGTGAAGTCTGGAGGGTGAATCAGAAGAAGTAGAAGAAGGAGAAGGAGAAGTTGAAGTCTGGAGGGTGAAGCAGAAGAAGCAGAAGAAGGAGAAGGAGAAGGTGAAGTCAGGAGGGTGAATCAGAAGATGTAGAAGAAGGAGAAGGAGAAGGTGAAGTCAGGAGGGTGAATCAGAAGAAGCAGAAGAAGGAGAAGAAGAAGGTGAAGTCTGGAGGGTGAATCAGAAGAAGTAGAAGAAGGAGAAGGAGAAGGTGAAGTCTGGAGGGTGAATCAGAAGAAGCAGAAGAAGGAGAAGGAGAAGGTGAAGTCTGGAGGGTGAATCAGAAGAAGCAGAAGAAGGAGAAGGAGAAGGTGAAGTCTGGAGGGTGAATCAGAAGAAGCAGAATAAGGAGAAGGAGAAGGTTATCTCTGGAGGGTGAATCAGAAGAAGCAGAAGAAGGAGAAGGAGAAGGTGAAGTCTGGAGGGTGAATCAGAAGAAGTAGAAGAAGGAGAAGGAGAAGGTGAAGTCTGGAGGGTGAAGCAGAAGAAGTAAAAGAAGGAGAAGGAGAAGGTGAAGTCAGGAGGGTGAATCAGAAGAAGTAGAAGAAGGAGAAGGAGAAGGTGAAGTCAGGAGGGTGAATCAGAAGAAGCAGAAGAAGGAGATAGAGAAAGTGAAGTCTGGAGGGTGAATCAGAAGAATCAGAAGAAGGAGAAGGAGAAGGTGAAGTCTGGAGGGTGAAGCAGAAGAAGCAGAAGAAAGAGAAGGAGAAGGTGAAGTCTGGAGGGTGAAGCATAAGAAATAGAAGAAGGAGAAGGAGAAGGTGAAGACTGGAGGGTGAATCAGAAGAAGTAGAAGAAGGAGAAGGAGAAGGTGAAGTCTGGAGGGTGAATCATAAGAAGTCGAAGAAGGAGAAGGAGAAGGTGAAGTCTGGAGGGTGAATCAGAAGAAGCAGAAGAAGGAGAAGGAGAAGGTGAAGTCTGGAGGGTGAATCAGAAGAAGCAGAAGAAGGAGAAGGAGAAGATGAAGTCTGGAGGGTGAATCAGAAGAAGTAGAAGAAGGAGAAGGAGAAGGTGAAGTCTGGAGGGTGAATCAGAAGAAGTAGAAGAAGGAGAAGGAGAAGTTGAAGTCTGGAGGGTGAATCAGAAGAAGCAGAAGAAGGAGAAGGAGAAGGTGAAGTCTGGAGGGTGAATCAGAAGAAGCAGAAGAAGGAGATGGAGAAGATGAAGTCTGGAGGGTGAATCAAAAGAAGTAGAAGAAGGAGAAGGAGAAGCTGAAGTCTGGAGGGTGAATCAGAAGAAGTAGAAGAAGGAGAAGGAGAAGATGAAGTCTGGAGGGTGAATTAGAAGAAACAGAAGAAGGAGAAGGAGAAGGTGAAGTCTGGAGGGTGAATCAGAAGAAGTAGAAGAAGGAGAAGGAGAAGGAGTAGTCTGGAGGGTGAATCAGAAGAAGTAGACGAAGGAGAAGGAGAAGGTGAAGTCTGGAGGGTGAATCAGAAGAAGCAGAAGAAGGAGAAGGAGAAGGTGAAGTCTGGAGGGTGAATCAGATGAAGTAGAAGAAGGAGAAGGAGAAGGTGAAGTCTGGAGGGTGAATCAGAAGAAGCAGAAGAAGGAGAAGGAGAAGGTGAAGTCTGGAGGGTGAATCAGAAGGAGCAGAAGAAGGAGAAGGAGAAGGTGAAGTCTGGAGGGTGAATCAGAAGAAGTAGAAGAAGGAGAAGGAGAAGTTGAAGTCTGGAGGGTGAAGCAGAAGAAGTAGAAGATGGAGAAGGAGAAGGTGAAGTCAGGAGGGTGAATCAGAAGAAGTAGAAGAAGGAGAAGGAGAAGGTGAAGTCCGGAGGGTGAATCAGAAGAAGCAGAAGATGGAGAAGGAGAAGGTGAAGTCTGGAGGGTGAATCAGAAGAATCAGAAGAAGGAGAAGGAGAAGGTGAAGTCTGGAGGGTGAATCAGAAGAAGCAGAATAAGGAGAAGGAGAAGGTGAAGTCTGGAGGGTGAATCAGAAGAAGCAGAATAAGGAGAAGGAGAAGGTGAAGTCTGGAGGGTGAATCAGAAGAAGCAGAAGAAGGAGAAGGAGAAGGTGAAGTCTGGAGGGTGAATCAGAAGAAGTAGAAGAAGGAGAAGGAGAAGGTGAAGTCTGGAGGGTGAAGCAGAAGAAGTAGAAGAAGGAGAAGGAGAAGGTGAAGTCAGGAGGGTGAATCAGAAGAAGTAGAAGAAGGAGAAGGAGAAGGTGAAGTCAGGAGGATGAATCAGAAGAAGCAGAAGAAGGAGAAGGAGAAGGTGAAGTCTGGAGGGTGAATCAGAAGAATCAGAAGAAGGAGAAGGAGAAGGTGAAGTCTGGAGGGTGAATCAGAAGAAGCAGAAGAAAGAGAAGGAGAAGGTGAAGTCTGGAGGGTGAAGCAGAAGAAACAGAAGAAGGAGAAGGAGAAGGTGAAGAATGGAGGGTGAATCAGAAGAAGTAGAAGAAGGAGAAGGAGAAGGTGAAGTCTGGAGGGTGAATCAGAAGAAGTAGAAGAAGGAGAAGGAGAAGGTGAAGTCTGGAGGGTGAATCAGAAGAAGCAGAAGAAGGAGAAGGAGAAGGTGAAGTCTGGAGGGTGAATCAGAAGAAGCAGAAGAAGGAGAAGGAGAAGATGAAGTCTGGAGGGTGAATCGGAAGAAGTAGAAGAAGGAGAAGGAGAAGGTGAAGTCTGGAGGGTGAATCAGAAGAAGTAGAAGAAGGAGAAGGAGAAGTTGAAGTCTGGAGGGTGAATCAGAAGAAGCAGAAGAAGGAGAAGGAGAAGGTGAAGTCTGGAGGGTGAATCAGAAGAAGCAGAAGAAGGAGAAGGAGAAGATGAAGTCTGGAGGGTGAATCAGAAGAAGTAGAAGAAGGAGAAGGAGAAGGTGAAGTCTGGAGGGTGAATCAGAAGAAGTAGAAGAAGGAGAAGGAGAAGATGAAGTCTGGAGGGTGAATCAGAAGAAACAGAAGAAGGAGAAGGAGAAGGTGAAGTCTGGAGGGTGAATCAGAAGAAGTAGAAGAAGGAGAAGGAGAAGGTGTAGTCTGGATGGTGAATCAGAAGAAGTAGACGAAGGAGAAGGAGAAGGTGAAGTTTGGAGGGTGAATCAGAAGAAGCAGAAGAAGGAGAAGGAGAAGGTGAAGTCTGGAGGGTGAATCAGAAGAAGTAGAAGAAGGAGAAGGAGAAGGTGAAGTCTGGAGGGTGAATCAGAAGAAGCAGAAGAAGGAGAAGGAGAAGGTGAAGTCTGGAGGGTGAATCAGAAGAAGCAGAAGAAGGAGAAGGAGAAGGTGAAGTCTGGAGGGTGAATCAGAAGAAGTAGAAGAAGGAGAAGGAGAAGTTGAAGTCTGGAGGGTGAAGCAGAAGAAGTAGAAGATGGAGAAGGAGAAGGTGAAGTCAGGAGGGTGAATCAGAAGAAGTAGAAGAAGGAGAAGGAGAAGGTGAAGTCTGGAGGGTGAATCAGAAGCAGTAGAAGAAGGAGAAGGAGAAGGTGAAGTCTGGAGGGTGAATCAGAAGAAACAGAAGAAGGAGAAGGAGAAGGTGAAGTCTGGAGGGTGAATCAGAAGAAGTAGAAGAAGGAGAAGGAGAAGGTGTAGTCTGGAGGGTGAATCAGAAGAAGTAGACGAAGGAGAAGGAGAAGGTGAAGTCTGGAGGGTGAATCAGAAGAAGCAGAAGAAGGAGATGGAGAAGGTGAAGTCTGGAGGGTGAATCAGAGGAAGTAGAAGAAGGAGAAGGAGAAGGTGAAGTCTGGAGGGTGAATCAGAAGAAGTAGACGAAGGAGAAGGAGAAGGTGAAGTCTGGAGGGTGAATCAGAAGAAGCAGAAGAAGGAGAAGGAGAAGGTGAAGTCTGGAGGGTGAATCAGATGAAGTAGAAGAAGGAGAAGGAGAAGGTGTTGTCTGGAGGGTGAATCAGAAGAAGCAGAAGAAGGAGAAGGAGAAGGTGAAGTCTGGAGGGTGAATCAGAAGAAGCAGAAGAAGGAGAAGGAGAAGGTGAAGTCTGGAGGGTGAATCAGAAGAAGTAGAAGAAGGAGAAGGAGAAGTTGAAGTCTGGAGGGTGAAGCAGAAGAAGTAGAAGAAGGAGAAGGAGAAGGTGAAGTCAGGAGGGTGAATCAGAAGATGTAGAAGAAGGAGAAGGAGAAGGTGAAGTCAGGAGGGTGAATCAGAAGAAGCAGAAGAAGGAGAAGAAGAAGATGAAGTCTGGAGGGTGAATCAGAAGAAACAGAAGAAGGAGAAGGAGAAGGTGAAGTCTGGAGGGTGAATCAGAAGAAGTAGAAGAAGGAGAAGGAGAAGGTGTAGTCTGGAGGGTGAATCAGAAGAAGTAGACGAAGGAGAAGGAGAAGGTGAAGTCTGGAGGGTGAATCAGATGAAGTAGAAGAAGGAGAAGGAGAAGGTGTAGTCTGGAGGGTGAATCAGAAGAAGCAGAAGAAGGAGAAGGAGAAGGTGAAGTCTGGAGGGTGAATCAGAAGAAGCAGAAGAAGGAGAAGGAGAAGGTGAAGTCTGGAGGGTGAATCAGAAGAAGTAGAAGAAGGAGAAGGAGAAGTTGAAGTCTGGAGGGTGAAGCAGAAGAAGTAGAAGAAGGAGAAGGAGAAGGTGAAGTCAGGAGGGTGAATCAGAAGATGTAGAAGAAGGAGAAGGAGAAGGTGAAGTCAGGAGGGTGAATCAGAAGAAGCAGAAGAAGGAGAAGAAGAAGATGAAGTCTGGAGGGTGAATCAGAAGAAACAGAAGACGGAGAAGGAGAAGGTGAAGTCTGGAGGGTGAATCAGAAGAAGTAGAAGAAGGAGAAGGAGAAGGTGTAGTCTGGAGGGTGAATCAGAAGAAGTAGACGAAGGAGAAGGAGAAGGTGAAGTCTGGAGGGTGAATCAGAAGAAGCAGAAGAAGGAGAAGGAAAAGGTGAAGTCTGGAGGGTGAATCAGAAGAAGTAGAAGAAGGAGAAGGAGAAGGTGAAGTCTGGAGGGTGAATCAGAAGAAGCAGAAGAAGGAGAAGGAGAAGGTGAAGTCTGGAGGGTGAATCAGAAGAAGCAGAAGAAGGAGAAGGAGAAGGTGAAGTCTGGAGGGTGAATCAGAAGAAGTAGAAGAAGGAGAAGGAGAAGTTGAAGTCTGGAGGGTGAAGCAGAAGAAGTAGAAGATGGAGAAGGAGAAGGTGAAGTCAGGAGGGTGAATCAGAAGAAGTAGAAGAAGGAGAAGGAGAAGGTGAAGTCAGGAGGGTGAATCAGAAGAAGTAGAAGAAGGAGAAGGAGAAGGTGAAGTCTGGAGGGTGAATCAGAAGTAGTAGAAGAAGGAGAAGGAGAAGGTGAAGTCTGGAGGGTGAATCAGAAGAAACAGAAGAAGGAGAAGGAGAAGGTGAAGTCTGGAGGGTGAATCAGAAGAAGTAGAAGAAGGAGAAGGAGAAGGTGTAGTCTGGAGGGTGAATCAGAAGAAGTAGACGAAGGAGAAGGAGAAGGTGAAGTCTGGAGGGTGAATCAGAAGAAGCAGAAGAAGGAGATGGAGAAGGTGAAGTCTGGAGGGTGAATCAGAGGAAGTAGAAGAAGGAGAAGGAGAAGGTGAAGTCTGGAGGGTGAATCAGAAGAAGTAGACGAAGGAGAAGTAGAAGGTGAAGTCTGGAGGGTGAATCAGAAGAAGCAGAAGAAGGAGAAGGAGAAGGTGAAGTCTGGAGGGTGAATCAGATGAAGTAGAAGAAGGAGAAGGAGAAGGTGAAGTCTGGAGGGTGAATCAGAAGAAGCAGAAGAAGGAGAAGGAGAAGGTGAAGTCTGGAGGGTGAATCAGAAGAAGCAGAAGAAGGAGAAGGAGAAGGTGAAGTCTGGAGGGTGAATCAGAAGAAGTAGAAGAAGGAGAAGGAGAAGTTGAAGTCTGGAGGGTGAAGCAGAAGAAGTAGAAGAAGGAGAAGGAGAAGGTGAAGTCAGGAGGGTGAATCAGAAGATGTAGAAGAAGGAGAAGGAGAAGGTGAAGTCAGGAGGGTGAATCAGAAGAAGCAGAAGAAGGAGAAGAAGAAGGTGAAGTCTGGAGGGTGAATCAGAAGAAGTAGAAGAAGGAGAAGGAGAAGGTGAAGTCTGGAGGGTGAATCAGAAGAAGCAGAAGAAGGAGAAGGAGAAGGTGAAGTCTGGAGGGTGAATCAGAAGAAGCAGAAGAAGGAGAAGGAGAAGGTGAAGTCTGGAGGGTGAATCAGAAGAAGCGGAATAAGGAGAAGGAGAAGGTTATCTCTGGAGGGTGAATCAGAAGAAGCAGAAGAAGGAGAAGGAGAAGGTGAAGTCTGGAGGGTGAATCAGAAGAAGTAGAAGAAGGAGAAGGAGAAGGTGAAGTCTGGAGGGTGAAGCAGAAGAAGTAGAAGAAGGAGAAGGAGAAGGTGAAGTCAGGAGGGTGAATCAGAAGAAGTAGAAGAAGGAGAAGGAGAAGGTGAAGTCAGGAGGGTGAATCAGAAGAAGCAGAAGAAGGAGATAGAGAAGGTGAAGTCTGGAGGGTGAATCAGAAGAATCAGAAGAAGGAGAAGGAGAAGGTGAAGTCTGGAGGGTGAAGCAGAAGAAGCAGAAGAAAGAGAAGGAGAAGGTGAAGTCTGGAGGGTGAAGCAGAAGAAACAGAAGAAGGAGAAGGAGAAGGTGAAGACTGGAGGGTGAATCAGAAGAAGTAGAAGAAGGAGAAGGAGAAGGTGAAGTCTGGAGGGTGAATCAGAAGAAGTCGAAGAAGGAGAAGGAGAAGGTGAAGTCTGGAGGGTGAATCAGAAGAAGCAGAAGAAGGAGAAGGAGAAGGTGAAGTCTGGAGGGTGAATCAGAAGAAGCAGAAGAAGGAGAAGGAGAAGATGAAGTCTGGAGGGTGAATCAGAAGAAGTAGAAGAAGGAGAAGGAGAAGGTGAAGTCTGGAGGGTGAATCAGAAGAAGTAGAAGAAGGAGAAGGAGAAGTTGAAGTCTGGAGGGTGAATCAGAAGAAGCAGAAGAAGGAGAAGGAGAAGTTGAAGTCTGGAGGGTGAATCAGAAGAAGCAGAAGAAGGAGATGGAGAAGATGAAGTCTGGAGGGTGAATCAGAAGAAGTAGAAGAAGGAGAAGGAAAAGGTGAAGTCTGGAGGGTGAATCAGAAGAAGTAGAAGAAGGAGAAGGAGAAGATGAAGTCTGGAGGGTGAATTAGAAGAAACAGAAGAAGGAGAAGGAGAAGGTGAAGTCTGGAGGGTGAATCAGAAGAAGTAGAAGAAGGAGAAGGAGAAGGAGTAGTCTGGAGGGTGAATCAGAAGAAGTAGACGAAGGAGAAGGAGAAGGTGAAGTCTGGAGGGTGAATCAGAAGAAGCAGAAGAAGGAGAAGGAGAAGGTGAAGTCTGGAGGGTGAATCAGATGAAGTAGAAGAAGGAGAAGGAGAAGGTGAAGTCTGGAGGGTGAATCAGAAGAAGCAGAAGAAGGAGAAGGAGAAGGTGAAGTCTGGAGGGTGAATCAGAAGAAGCAGAAGAAGGAGAAGGAGAAGGTGAAGTCTGGAGGGTGAATCAGAAGAAGTAGAAGAAGGAGAAGGAGAAGTTGAAGTCTGGAGGGTGAAGCAGAAGAAGTAGAAGATGGAGAAGGAGAAGGTGAAGTCAGGAGGGTGAATCAGAAGAAGTAGAAGAAGGAGAAGGAGAAGGTGAAGTCAGGAGGGTGAATCAGAAGAAGCAGAAGATGGAGAAGGAGAAGGTGAAGTCTGGAGGGTGAATCAGAAGAATCAGAAGAAGGAGAAGGAGAAGGTGAAGTCTGGAGGGTGAATCAGAAGAAGCAGAGGAAGGAGAAGGAGAAGGTGAAGTCTGGAGGGTGAATCAGAAGAAGCAGAATAAGGAGAAGGAGAAGGTGAAGTCTGGAGGGTGAATCAGAAGAAGCAGAATAAGGAGAAGGAGAAGGTGAAGTCTGGAGGGTGAATCAGAAGAAGCAGAAGAAGGAGAAGGAGAAGGTGAAGTCTGGAGGGTGAATCAGTAGAAGTAGAAGAAGGAGAAGGAGAAGGTGAAGTCTGGAGGGTGAAGCAGAAGAAGTAGAAGAAGGAGAAGGAGAAGGTGAAGTCAGGAGGGTGAATCAGAAGAAGTAGAAGAAGGAGAAGGAGAAGGTGAAGTCAGGAGGGTGAATCAGAAGAAGCAGAAGAAGGAGAAGGAGAAGGTGAAGTCTGGAGGGTGAATCAGAAGAATCAGAAGAAGGAGAAGGAGAAGGTGAAGTCTGGAGGGTGAATCAGAAGAAGCAGAAGAAAGAGAAGGAGAAGGTGAAGTCTGGAGGGTGAAGCAGAAGAAACAGAAGAAGGAGAAGGAGAAGGTGAAGACTGGAGGGTGAATCAGAAGAAGTAGAAGAAGGAGAAGGAGAAGGTGAAGTCTGGAGGGTGAATCAGAAGAAGTAGAAGAAGGAGAAGGAGAAGGTGAAGTCTGGAGGGTGAATCAGAAGAAGCAGAAGAAGGAGAAGGAGAAGGTGAAGTCTGGAGGGTGAATCAGAAGAAGCAGAAGAAGGAGAAGGAGAAGATGAAGTCTGGAGGGTGAATCGGAAGAAGTAGAAGAAGGAGAAGGAGAAGGTGAAGTCTGGAGGGTGAATCAGAAGAAGTAGAAGAAGGAGAAGGAGAAGTTGAAGTCTGGAGGGTGAATCAGAAGAAGCAGAAGAAGGAGAAGGAGAAGGTGAAGTCTGGAGGGTGAATCAGAAGAAGCAGAAGAAGGATGGTTATCTGGATCAATATGTCGAGGAACCAACTCGGGAACAGGCTATATTGGACTGGGTACTGTGCAATGAGAAGGGACTAATCAGTAATCTTGTTGTACGGGGACCCTTGGGTCAGAGCGATCATAACATGATCGATTTCTCACTCGAAATGGAGAGCGAAGAAATTGACTCAGAGACTAAGGTCCTGAATTTAAACAAGGGGAATTATGATGCCATGAGACGGGAACTGAGTAGGTCTGATTGGACAACGTTCCTGAGAGGACTGGAGGTAGATAAACAATGGCAAACATTTAAAGATAGAATGACAAAATTGCAAAAATTGTTTATACCAATCTGGCATAAAAGGAAATCTAAAAAGGTGACTCAACCGTGGATAACAGGGGAAATTAGAGACAGCATAAAATCCAAAGATAGGGCGTATAAAATAGCCAAAAAAAGCGCCAGAGCGGAAGATTGGGAACAGTTTAAGATAGAGCAAAGGAGGGCAAAGGGCATGATCAAGAGGGGCAAAATAGCTTACGAAAACAAGCTGGCGGAAAATATAAAAACTAACTCCAAAAGCTTTTATAAATATATCAAAAGGAAAAGACTGGTGAAAACCAAAGTTGGTCCATTGCAGTCAGATACGGGGGAATATATAATGGGAAATAAGGAAATGGCAGATCAACTAAATGCATACTTTGGGTCAGTCTTTACGAAGGAAGACACAAAAAACCTCCCTGGGATATCGGGAAAAATAGGGACATTGGCAAAGGAGGAACTGACGCAAATCAATATCTCTAAGGATATGGTGTTAAGGAAGCTAAAGGGATTGAAGGTGGACAAATCCCCAGGGCCTGATAACATGCATCCTAGGGTACTGAAGGAGGTGGCCCTAGAGATAGCGGATGCACTAAGGATGATTTTTCAGAATTCATTAGACTCGGGAACAGTGCCGATGGATTGGAGGGTAGCTAACGTTACCCCACTATTCAAAAAGGGGGGTAGGGAAAAAGCAGGTAATTACAGACCTGTAAGCCTTACATCAGTTGTGGGCAAAATGCTGGAGTCCATCATTAAGGATGAAATAGCGGAGCACTTAGCAAATGGGGACAGGATAGGACAGAGTCAACATGGATTTACAAAGGGTAAATCGTGCTTGACTAATCTATTGGAATTTTTTGAGGGAGTAACTGGTAGAATAGATGGGGGAGAGCCAGTAGATGTGGTGTACCTGGACTTCCAAAAGGCCTTCGATAAGGTCCCACATAAAAGATTAGCATGGAAAATTGAGGCTCATGGGATAAAGGGGAAAGTTTTGGCGTGGATAGGGAACTGGCTGTCAGATAGAAAACAGAGAGTTGGAATAAACGGCTCATTTTCTGAATGGCAGGCAGTAACAAGTGGGGTACCACAGGGATCTGTCCTGGGCCCCCAGCTGTTCACAATTTACATTAATGACCTGGATCAGGGAGTCGGATGCAGCATTTCCAAATTTGCAGACGACACTAAACTAGGAGGTGGGGTGGGCTCAGAGGAAGAGACCAGGAAGCTCCAGAGCGATTTGGACAGACTGGGCGATTGGGCGGATAAATGGCAGATGCACTATAATGTGGACAAGTGCGAAGTTATCCACCTTGGGTGCAGGAACGGGAGGGCAAATTATTATTTAAATGGCAATAGATTGGGAGAGGGGGAAGTACAGAGAGACCTGGGTGTTTTTGTACACCAGTCACTGAAGGCGAGCATGCAGGTGCAACAGGCGGTCAAGAAGGCAAACGGTATGCTGGCCTTCATAGCAAAAGGGTTAGAATACAGGAACAGGGATACCTTGCTGCAGCTGTACAGGGCACTGGTGAGACCACACCTCGAGTACTGTGTACAGTTTTGGTCGCCTCATCTGAGGAAGGATGTTCTTGCCATGGAGGGGGTGCAGCGGCGATTCACCAGGCTGATACCAGGAATGGCGGGAATGACCTATGAGGAGAGACTATGTAGTTTAGGGATGTACACACTGGAGTTTAGAAGATTGAGAGGGGACCTCATAGAAGTGTATAAAATTCTGACAGGTCTAGACAGACTGGATGCAGAAGGAATGTTTCCCTTGGCGGGTGAGAACAGAACTAGAGGACATAATTTAAGGATAAGGGCTAAACCATTTAGGACAGAGATGAGGGGGAATTTCTTCACTCAGAGAGTGGTGAACCTGTGGAACTCATTGCCACAGAGGGCGGTGTACGCCAGCTCATTAAATATATTTAAGAGGGAATTAGATATATTTCTACGGGCAAAAGGGGTTAAGGGTTACGGAGAGAAGGCGGGGACGGGATACTGAATTAAAGGATCAGCCATGATCTCATTAAATAGCGGAGCAGGCACGAAGGGCCGAATGGCCTACTCCTGCTCCTATCTTCTATGTATCTATGTATCTATGAGAAGGAGAAGATGAAGTCTGGAGGGTGAATCAGAAGAAGTAGAAGAAGGAGAAGGAGAAGGTGAAGTCTGGAGGGTGAATCAGAAGAAGTAGAAGAAGGAGAAGGAGAAGATGAAGTCTGGAGGGTGAATCAGAAGAAACAGAAGAAGGAGAAGGAGAAGGTGAAGTCTGGAGGGTGAATCAGAAGAAGTAGAAGAAGGAGAAGGAGAAGGTGTAGTCTGGATGGTGAATCAGAAGAAGTAGACGAAGGAGAAGGAGAAGGTGAAGTTTGGAGGGTGAATCAGAAGAAGCAGAAGAAGGAGAAGGAGAAGGTGAAGTCTGGAGGGTGAATCAGAAGAAGTAGAAGAAGGAGAAGGAGAAGGTGAAATCTGGAGGGTGAATCAGAAGAAGCAGAAGAAGGAGAAGGAGAAGGTGAAGTCTGGAGGGTGAATCAGAAGAAGCAGAAGAAGGAGAAGGAGAAGGTGAAGTCTGGAGGGTGAATCAGAAGAAGTAGAAGAAGGAGAAGGAGAAGTTGAAGTCTGGAGGGTGAAGCAGAAGAAGTAGAAGATGGAGAAGGAGAAGGTGAAGTCAGGAGGGTGAATCAGAAGAAGTAGAAGAAGGAGAAGGAGAAGGTGAAGTCAGGAGGGTGAATCAGAAGAAGCAGAAGATGGAGAAGGAGAAGGTGAAGTCTGGAGGGTGAATCAGAAGAATCAGAAGAAGGAGAAGGAGAAGGTGAAGTCTGGAGGGTGAATCAGAAGAAGCAAAGGAAGGAGAAGGAGAAGGTGAAGTCTGGAGGGTGAATCAGAAGAAGCAGAATAAGGAGAAGGAGAAGGTGAAGTCTGGAGGGTGAATCAGAAGAAGCAGAATAAGGAGAAGAAGAAGGTGAAGTCTGGAGGGTGAATGAGAAGAAGCAGAAGAAGGAGAAGGAGAAGGTGAAGTCTGGAGGGTGAATCAGAAGAAGCAAAGGAAGGAGAAGGAGAAGGTGAAGTCTGGAGGGTGAATCAGAAGAAGTAGAAGAAGGAGAAGGAGAAGGTGAAGTCTGGAGGGTGAAGCAGAAGAAGTAGAAGAAGGAGAAGGAGAAGGTGAAGTCAGGAGGGTGAATCAGAAGAAGTAGAAGAAGGAGAAGGAGAAGGTGAAGTCAGGAGGGTGAATCAGAAGAAGCAGAAGAAGGAGAAGGAGAAGGTGAAGTCTGGAGGGTGAATCAGAAGAATCAGAAGAAGGAGAAGGAGAAGGTGAAGTCTGGAGGGTGAATCAGAAGAAGCAGAAGAAAGAGAAGGAGAAGGTGAAGTCTGGAGGGTGAAGCAGAAGAAACAGAAGAAGGAGAAGGAGAAGGTGAAGTCTGGAGGGTGAATCAGAAGAAGTAGAAGAAGGAGAAGGAGAAGGTGAAGTCTGGAGGGTGAATCAGAAGAAGTAGAAGAAGGAGAAGGAGAAGGTGAAGTCTGGAGGGTGAATCAGAAGAAGCAGAAGAAGGAGAAGGAGAAGGTGAAGTCTGGAGGGTGAATCAGAAGAAGCAGAAGAAGGAGAAGGAGAAGATGAAGTCTGGAGGGTGAATCAGAAGAAGTAGAAGAAGGAGAAGGAGAAGGTGAAGTCTGGAGGGTGAATCAGAAGTAGTAGAAGAAGGAGAAGGAGAAGGTGAAGTCTGGAGGGTGAATCAGAAGAAACAGAAGAAGGAGAAGGAGAAGGTGAAGTCTGGAGGGTGAATCAGAAGAAGTAGAAGAAGGAGAAGGAGAAGGTGTAGTCTGGAGGGTGAATCAGAAGAAGTAGACGAAGGAGAAGGAGAAGGTGAAGTCTGGAGGGTGAATCAGAAGAAGCAGAAGAAGGAGATGGAGAAGGTGAAGTCTGGAGGGTGAATCAGAGGAAGTAGAAGAAGGAGAAGGAGAAGGTGAAGTCTGGAGGGTGAATCAGAAGAAGTAGACGAAGGAGAAGGAGAAGGTGAAGTCTGGAGGGTGAATCAGAAGAAGCAGAAGAAGGAGAAGGAGAAGGTGAAGTCTGGAGGGTGAATCAGATGAAGTAGAAGAAGGAGAAGGAGAAGGTGAAGTCTGGAGGGTGAATCAGAAGAAGCAGAAGAAGGAGAAGGAGAAGGTGAAGTCTGGAGGGTGAAGCAGAAGAAGGAGAAGGAGAAGGTGAAGTCTGGAGGGTGAATCAGAAGAAGTAGAAGAAGGAGAAGGAGAAGGTGAAGTCAGGAGGGTGAATCAGAAGAAGCAGAAGAAGGAGAAGGAGAAGGTGAAGTCTGGAGGGTGAATCAGAAGAATCAGAAGAAGGAGAAGGAGAAGGTGAAGTCTGGAGGGTGAATCAGAAGAAGCAGAAGAAAGAGAAGGAGAAGGTGAAGTCTGGAGGGTGAAGCAGAAGAAACAGAAGAAGGAGAAGGAGAAGGTGAAGACTGGAGAGTGAATCAGAAGAAGTAGAAGAAGGAGAAGGAGAAGGTGAAGTCTGGAGGGTGAATCAGAAGAAGTAGAAGAAGGAGAAGGAGAAGGTGAAGTCTGGAGGGTGAATCAGAAGAAGCAGAAGAAGGAGAAGGAGAAGGTGAAGTCTGGAGGGTGAATCAGAAGAAGCAGAAGAAGGAGAAGGAGAAGATGAAGTCTGGAGGGTGAATCAGAAGAAGTAGAAGAAGGAGAAGGAGAAGGTGAAGTCTGGAGGGTGAATCAGAAGTAGTAGAAGAAGGAGAAGGAGAAGGTGAAGTCTGGAGGGTGAATCAGATAAAACAGAAGAAGGAGAAGGAAAAGGTGAAGTCTGGAGGGTGAATCAGAAGAAGTAGAAGAAGGAGAAGGAGAAGGTGTAGTCTGGAGGGTGAATCAGAAGAAGTAGACGAAGGAGAAGGAGAAGGTGAAGTCTGGAGGGTGAATCAGAAGAAGCAGAAGAAGGAGATGGAGAAGGTGAAGTCTGTAGGGTTAATCAGAGGAAGTAGAAGAAGGAGAAGGAGAAGGTGAAGTCTGGAGGGTGAATCAGAAGAAGTAGACGAAGGAGAAGGAGAAGGTGAAGTCTGGAGGGTGAATCAGAAGAAGCAGAAGAAGGAGAAGGAGAAGGTGAAGTCTGGAGGGTGAATCAGATGAAGTAGAAGAAGGAGAAGGAGAAGGTGAAGTCTGGAGGGTGAATCAGAAGAAGCAGAAGAAGGAGAAGGAGAAGGTGAAGTCTGGAGGGTGAATCAGAAGAAGCAGAAGAAGGAGAAGGAGAAGGTGAAGTCTGGAGGGTGAATCAGAAGAAGTAGAAGAAGGAGAAGGAGAAGTTGAAGTCTGGAGGGTGAAGCAGAAGAAGTAGAAGAAGGAGAAGGAGAAGGTGAAGTCAGGAGGGTGAATCAGAAGATGTAGAAGAAGGAGAAGGAGAAGGTGAAGTCAGGAGGGTGAATCAGAAGAAGCAGAAGAAGGAGAAGGAGAAGGTGAAGTCTGGAGGGTGAATCAGAAGAAGTAGAAGAAGGAAAAGGAGAAGGTGAAGTCTGGAGGGTGAATCAGAAGAAGCAGAAGAAGGAGAAGGAGAAGGTGAAGTCTGGAGGGTGAATCAGAAGAAGCAGAAGAAGGAGAAGGAGAAGGTGAAGTCTGGAGGGTGAATCAGAAGAAGCAGAATAAGGAGAAGGAGAAGGTTATCTCTGGAGGGTGAATCAGAAGAAGCAGAAGAAGGAGAAGGAGAAGGTGAAGTCTGGAGGGTGAATCAGAAGAAGTAGAAGAAGGAGAAGGAGAAGGTGAAGTCTGGAGGGTGAAGCAGAAGAAGTAGAAGAAGGAGAAGGAGAAGGTGAAGTCAGGAGGGTGAATCAGAAGAAGTAGAAGAAGGAGAAGGAGAAGGTGAAGTCAGGAGGGTGAATCAGAAGAAGCAGAAGAAGGAGATAGAGAAGGTGAAGTCTGGAGGGTGAATCAGAAGAATCAGAAGAAGCAGAAGGAGAAGGTGAAGTCTGGAGGGTGAAGCAGAAGAAGCAGAAGAAAGAGAAGGAGAAGGTGAAGTCTGGAGGGTGAATCAGAAGAAGCAGAAGAAGGAGAAGGAGAAGGTGAAGTCTGGAGGGTGAATCAGATGAAGTAGAAGAAGGAGAAGGAGAAGGTGAAGTCTGGAGGGTGAATCAGAAGAAGCAGAAGAAGGAGAAGGAGAAGGTGAAGTCTGGAGGGTGAATCAGAAGAAGCAGAAGAAGGAGAAGGAGAAGGTGAAGTCTGGAGGGTGAATCAGAAGAAGTAGAAGAAGGAGAAGGAGAAGGTGAAGTCAGGAGGGTGAATCAGAAGAAGCAGAAGAAGGAGAAGGAGAAGGTGAAGTCTGGAGGGTGAATCAGAAGAATCAGAAGAAGGAGAAGGTGAAGTCTGGAGGGTGAATCAGAAGAAGCAGAAGAAAGAGAAGGAGAAGGTGAAGTCTGGAGGGTGAAGCAGAAGAAACAGAAGAAGGAGAAGGAGAAGGTGAAGACTGGAGGGTGAATCAGAAGAAGTAGAAGAAGGAGAAGGAGAAGGTGAAGTCTGGAGGGTGAATCAGAAGAAGTAGAAGAAGGAGAAGGAGAAGGTGAAGTCTGGAGGGTGAATCAGAAGAAGCAGAAGAAGGAGAAGGAGAAGGTGAAGTCTGGAGGGTGAATCAGAAGAAGCAGAAGAAGGAGAAGGAGAAGATGAAGTCTGGAGGGTGAATCAGAAGAAGTAGAAGAAGGAGAAGGAGAAGGTGAAGTCTGGAGGGTGAATCAGAAGTAGTAGAAGAAGGAGAAGGAGAAGGTGAAGTCTGGAGGGTGAATCAGAAGAAACAGAAGAAGGAGAAGGAAAAGGTGAAGTCTGGAGGGTGAATCAGAAGAAGTAGAACAAGGAGAAGGAGAAGGTGTAGTCTGGAGGGTGAATCAGAAGAAGTAGACGAAGGAGAAGGAGAAGGTGAAGTCTGGAGGGTGAATCAGAAGAAGCAGAAGAAGGAGATGGAGAAGGTGAAGTCTGTAGGGTTAATCAGAGGAAGTAGAAGAAGGAGAAGGAGAAGGTGAAGTCTGGAGGGTGAATCAGAAGAAGTAGACGAAGGAGAAGGAGAAGGTGAAGTCTGGAGGGTGAATCAGAAGAAGCAGAAGAAGGAGAAGGAGAAGGTGAAGTCTGGAGGGTGAATCAGATGAAGTAGAAGAAGGAGAAGGAGAAGGTGAAGTCTGGAGGGTGAATCAGAAGAAGCAGAAGAAGGAGAAGGAGAAGGTGAGGTCTGGAGGGTGAATCAGAAGAAGCAGAAGAAGGAGAAGGAGAAGGTGAAGTCTGGAGGGTGAATCAGAAGAAGTAGAAGAAGGAGAAGGAGAAGTTGAAGTCTGGAGGGTGAAGCAGAAGAAGTAGAAGAAGGAGAAGGAGAAGGTGAAGTCAGGAGGGTGAATCAGAAGATGTAGAAGAAGGAGAAGGAGAAGGTGAAGTCAGGAGGGTGAATCAGAAGAAGCAGAAGAAGGAGAAGGAGAAGGTGAAGTCTGGAGGGTGAATCAGAAGAAGTAGAAGAAGGAAAAGGAGAAGGTGAAGTCTGGAGGGTGAATCAGAAGAAGCAGAAGAAGGAGAAGGAGAAGGTGAAGTCTGGAGGGTGAATCAGAAGAAGCAGAAGAAGGAGAAGGAGAAGGTGAAGTCTGGAGGGTGAATCAGAAGAAGCAGAATAAGGAGAAGGAGAAGGTTATCTCTGGAGGGTGAATCAGAAGAAGCAGAAGAAGGAGAAGGAGAAGGTGAAGTCTGGAGGGTGAATCAGAAGAAGTAGAAGAAGGAGAAGGTGAAGGTGAAGTCTGGAGGGTGAATCAGAAGAAGTAGAAGAAGGAGAAGGAGAAGGTGAAGTCAGGAGGGTGAATCAGAAGAAGTAGAAGAAGGAGAAGGAGAAGGTGAAGTCAGGAGGATGAATCAGAAGAAGCAGAAGAAGGAGATAGAGAAGGTGTAGTCTGGAGGGTGAATCAGAAGAATCAGAAGAAGCAGAAGGAGAAGGTGAAGTCTGGAGGGTGAAGCAGAAGAAGCAGAAGAAAGAGAAGGAGAAGGTGAAGTCTGGAGGGTGAAGCAGAAGAAACAGAAGAAGGAGAAGGAGAAGGTGAAGACTGGAGGGTGAATCAGAAGAAGTAGAAGAAGGAGAAGGAGAAGGTGAAGTCTGGAGGGTGAATCAGAAGAAGTAGAAGAAGGAGAAGGAGAAGGTGAAGTCTGGAGGGTGAATCAGAAGAAGCAGAAAAAGGAGAAGGAGAAGGTGAAGTCTGGAGGGTGAATCAGAAGAAGCAGAAGAAGGAGAAGGAGAAGATGAAGTCTGGAGGGTGAATCAGAAGAAGTAGAAGAAGGAGAAGGAGAAGGTGAGGTCTGCAGGGTGAATCAGAAGAAGCAGAAGAAGGAGAAGGAGAAGGTGAAGTCTGGAGGGTGAATCAGAAGAAGCAGAAGAAGGAGAAGGAGAAGGTGAAGTCTGGAGGGTGAATCAAAAGAAGCAGAAGAAGGAGAAGGAGAAGGTGAAGTCAGGAGGGTGAATCAGAAGAAGCAGAAGAAGGAGAAGGAGAAGGTGAAGTTAGGAGGGTGAATCAGAAGAAGCAGAAGAAGGAGAAGGAGCAGGTGAAGTCAGGGGGGTGTAGCAGAAGAAGTAGAAGAAGGAGAAGGAGAAGGTGAAGTCAGGATGGTGAAGCAGAAGAAGCAGAAGAAGGAGAAGGAGAAGGTGAAGCCTGGAGGGCGCAGCAGAAGAAGCAGAAGAAGGAGAAGGAGAAGGTGAAGTCTGGAGTGTGAAGCAGAAGAAGCAGAAGAAGGAGAAGGAGAAGGTGAAGTCTGGAGGGCGCAGCAGAAGAAGCAGAAGAAGGAGAATGAGAAGGTGAAGTCTGGAGGGTGAATCAGAAGAAGCAGAAGAAGGAGAAGGAGAAGGTGAAGTCTGGAGGGTGAATCAGAAGAAGTAGAAGAAGGAGAAGGAGAAGGTGAAGTCTGGAGGGTGAAGCAGAAGAAGTAGAAGAAGGAGAAGGAGAAGGTGAAGTCAGGAGGGTGAATCAGAAGAAGTAGAAGAAGGAGAAGGAGAAGGTGAAGTCAGGAGGGTGAATCAGAAGAATCAGAAGAAGGAGAAGGAGAAGGTGAAGTCTGGAGGGTGAATCAGAAGAAGCAGAAGAAAGAGAAGGAGAAGGTGAAGTCTGGAGGGTGAAGCAGAAGAAACAGAAGAAGGAGAAGGAGAAGGTGAAGACTGGAGGGTGAATCAGAAGAAGTAGAAGAAGGAGAAGGAGAAGGTGAAGTCTGGAGGGTGAATCAGAAGAAGTAGAAGAAGGAGAAGGAGAAGTTGAAGTCTGGAGGGTGAATCAGAAGAAGCAGAAGAAGGAGAAGGAGAAAGTGAAGTCTGGAGGGTGAATCAGAAGAAGCAGAAGAAGGAGAAGGAGAAGATGAAGTCTGGAGGGTGAATCAGAAGAAGTAGAAGAAGGAGAAGGCAAGGTGAAGTCTGGAGGGTGAATCAGAAGAAGTAGAAGAAGGAGAAGGAGAAGATGAAGTCTGGAGGGTGAATCAGAAGAAACAGAAGAAGGAGAAGGAGAAGGTGAAGTCTGGAGGGTGAATCAGAAGAAGTAGAAGAAGGAGAAGGAGAAGGAGTAGTCTGGAGGGTGAATCAGAAGAAGTAGACGAAGGAGAAGGAGAAGGTGAAGTCTGGAGGGTGAATCAGAAGAAGCAGAAGAAGGAGAAGGAGAAGGTGAAGTCTGGAGGGTGAATCAGATGAAGTAGAAGAAGGAGAAGGAGAAGGTGAAGTCTGGAGGGTGAATCAGAAGAAGCAGAAGAAGGAGAAGGAGAAGGTGAAGTCTGGAGGGTGAATCAGAAGAAGCAGAAGAAGGAGAAGGAGAAGGTGAAGTCTGGAGGGTGAATCAGAAGAAATAGAAGAAGGAGAAGGAGAAGCTAAGTCTGGAGGGTGAAGCAGAAGAAGTAGAAGATGGAGAAGGAGAAGGTGAAGTCAGGAGGGTGAATCAGAAGAAGTAGAAGAAGGAGAAGGAGAAGGTGAAGTCAGGAGGGTGAATCAGAAGAAGCAGAAGATGGAGAAGGAGAAGGTGAAGTCTGGAGGGTGAATCAGAAGAATCAGAAGAAGGAGAAGGAGAAGGTGAAGTCTGGAGGGTGAATCAGAAGAAGCAGAGGAAGGAGAAGGAGAAGGTGAAGTCTGGAGGGTGAATCAGAAGAAGCAGAATAAGGAGAAGGAGAAGGTGAAGTCTGGAGGGTGAATCAGAAGAAGCAGAATAAGGAGAAGGAGAAGGTGAAGTCTGGAGGGTGAATCAGAAGAAGCAGAAGAAGGAGAAGGAGAAGGTGAAGTCTGGAGGGTGAATCAGAAGAAGTAGAAGAAGGAGAAGGAGAAGGTGAAGTCTGGAGGGTGAAGCAGAAGAAGTAGAAGAAGGAGAAGGAGAAGGTGAAGTCAGGAGGGTGAATCAGAAGAAGTAGAAGAAGGAGAAGGAGAAGGTGAAGTCAGGAGGGTGAATCAGAAGAAGCAGAAGAAGGAGAAGGAGAAGGTGAAGTCTGGAGGGTGAATCAGAAGAATCAGAAGAAGGAGAAGGAGAAGGTGAAGTCTGGAGTGTGAATCAGAAGAAGCAGAAGAAAGAGAAGGAGAAGGTGAAGTCTGGAGGGTGAAGCAGAAGAAACAGAAGAAGGAGAAGGAGAAGGTGAAGACTGGAGGGTGAATCAGAAGAAGTAGAAGAAGGAGAAGGAGAAGGTGAAGTCTGGAGGTTGAATCAGAAGAAGTAGAAGAAGGAGAAGGAGAAGGTGAAGTCTGGAGGGTGAATCAGAAGAAGCAGAAGAAGGAGAAGGAGAAGGTGAAGTCTGGAGGGTGAATCAGAAGAAGCAGAAGAAGGAGAAGGAGAAGATGAAGTCTGGAGGGTGAATCGGAAGAAGTAGAAGAAGGAGAAGGAGAAGGTGAAGTCTGGAGGGTGAATCAGAAGAAGTAGAAGAAGGAGAAGGAGAAGTTGAAGTCTGGAGGTTGAATCAGAAGAAGCAGAAGAAGGAGAAGGAGAAGGTGAAGTCTGGAGGGTGAATCAGAAGAAGCAGAAGAAGGAGAAGGAGAAGATGAAGTATGGAAGGTGAATCAGAAGAAGTAGAAGAAGGAGAAGGAGAAGGTGAAGTCTGGAGGGTGAATCAGAAGAAGTAGAAGAAGGAGAAGGAGAAGATAAAGTCTGGAGGGTGAATCAGAAGAAACAGAAGAAGGAGAAGGAGAAGGTGAAGTCTGGAGGGTGAATCAGAAGAAGTAGAAGAAGGAGAAGGAGAAGGTGTAGTCTGGAGGGTGAATCAGAAGAAGTAGACGAAGGAGAAGGAGAAGGTGAAGTCTGGAGGGTGAATCAGAAGAAGTAGAAGAAGGAGAAGGAGAAGTTGAAGTCTGGAGGGTGAAGCAGAAGAAGTAGAAGATGGAGAAGGAGAAGGTGAAGTCAGGAGGGTGAATCAGAAGAAGTAGAAGAAGGAGAAGGAGAAGGTGAAGTCAGGAGGGTGAATCAGAAGAAGCAGAAGATGGAGAAGGAGAAGGTGAAGTCTGGAGGGTGAATCAGAAGAATCAGAAGAAGGAGAAGGAGAAGGTGAAGTCTGGAGGGTGAATCAGAAGAAGCAGAGGAAGGAGAAGGAGAAGGTGAAGTCTGGAGGGTGAATCAGAAGAAGCAGAATAAGGAGAAGGAGAAGGTGAAGTCTGGAGGGTGAAGCAGAAGAAGCAGAATAAGGAGAAGGAGAAGGTGAAGTCTGGAGGGTGAATCAGAAGAAGCAGAATAAGGAGAAGGAGAAGGTGAAGTCTGGAGGGTGAATCAGAAGAAGTAGAAGAAGGAGAAGGAGAAGGTGAAGGCTGGAGGGTGAAGCAGAAGAAGTAGAAGAAGGAGAAGGAGAAGGTGAAGTCAGGAGGGTGAATCAGAAGAAGTAGAAGAAGGAGAAGGAGAAGTTGAAGTCAGGAGGGTGAATCAGAAGAAGCAGAAGAAGGAGAGGGAGAAGGTGAAGTCTGGAGGGTGAATCAGAAGAATCAGAAGAAGGAGAAGGAGAAGGTGAAGTCTGGAGGGTGAATCAGAAGAAGCAGAAGAAAGAGAAGGAGAAGGTGAAGTCTGGAGGGTGAATCAGAAGAAGCAGAAGAAGGAGAAGGAGAAGATGAAGTCTGGAGGGTGAATCGGAAGAAGTAGAAGAAGGAGAAGGAGAAGGTGAAGTCTGGAGGGTGAATCAGAAGAAGTAGAAGAAGGAGAAGGAGAAGTTGAAGTCTGGAGGGTGAATCAGAAGAAGCAGAAGAAGGAGAAGGAGAAGGTGAAGTCTGGAGGGTGAATCAGAAGAAGCAGAAGAAGGAGAAGGAGAAGATGAAGTCTGGAGGGTGAATCAGAAGAAGTAGAAGAAGGAGAAGGAGAAGGTGAAGTCTGGAGGGTGAATCAGAAGACGTAGAAGAAGGAGAAGGAGAAGATGAAGTCTGGAGGGTGAATCAGAAGAAACAGAAGAAGGAGAAGGAGAAGGTGAAGTCTGGAGGGTGAATCAGAAGAAGTAGAAGAAGGAGAAGGAGAAGGTGTAGTCTGGAGGGTGAATCAGAAGAAGTAGACGAAGGAGAAGGAGAAGGTGAAGTCTGGAGGGTGAATCAGAAGAAGCAGAAGAAGGAGAAGGAGAAGGTGAAGTCTGGAGGGTGAATCAGAAGAAGTAGAAGAAGGAGAAGGAGAAGGTGAAGTCTGGAGGGTGAATCAGAAGAAGCAGAAGAAGGAGAAGGAGAAGGTGAAGTCTGGAGGGTGAATCAGAAGAAGCAGAAGAAGGAGAAGGAGAAGGTGAAGTCTGGAGGGTGAATCAGAAGAAGTAGAAGAAGGAGAAGGAGAAGTTGAAGTCTGGAGGGTGAAGCAGAAGAAGTAGAAGATGGAGAAGGAGAAGGTGAAGTCAGGAGGGTGAATCAGAAGAAGTAGAAGAAGGAGAAGGTGAAGTCAGGAGGGTGAATCAGAAGAAGCAGAAGATGGAGAAGGAGAAGGTGAAGTCTGGAGGGTGAATCAGAAGAATCAGAAGAAGGAGAAGGAGAAGGTGAAGTCTGGAGGGTGAATCAGAAGAAGCAAAGGAAGGAGAAGGAGAAGGTGAAGTCTGGAGGGTGAATCAGAAGAAGCAGAAGAAGGAGAAGGAGAAGGTGAAGTCTGGAGGGTGAATCAGAAGAAGCAGAATAAGGAGAAGGAGAAGGTGAAGTCTGGAGGGTGAATCAGAAGAAGCAGAAGAAGGAGAAGGAGAAGGTGAAGCCTGGAGGGTGAATCAGAAGAAGTAGAAGAAGGAGAAGGAGAAGGTGAAGTCTGGAGGGTGAAGCAGAAGAAGTAGAAGAAGGAGAAGGAGAAGGTGAAGTCAGGAGGGTGAATCAGAAGAAGTAGAAGAAGGAGAAGGAGAAGGTGAAGTCAGGAGGGTGAATCAGAAGAAGCAGAAGAAGGAGAAGGAGAAGGTGAAGTCTGGAGGGTGAAGCAGAAGAAACAGAAGAAGGAGAAGGAGAAGGTGAAGACTGGAGGGTGAATCAGAAGAAGTAGAAGAAGGAGAAGGAGAAGATGAAGTCTGGAGGGTGAATCAGAAGAAACAGAAGAAGGAGAAGGAGAAGGTGAAGTCTGGAGGGTGAATCAGAAGAAGTAGAAGAAGGAGAAGGAGAAGGTGTAGTCTGGAGGGTGAATCAGAAGAAGTAGACGAAGGAGAAGGAGAAGGTGAAGTCTGGAGGGTGAATCAGAAGAAGTAGAAGAAGGAGAAGGAGAAGTTGAAGTCTGGAGGGTGAAGCAGAAGAAGTAGAAGATGGAGAAGGAGAAGGTGAAGTCAGGAGGGTGAATCAGAAGAAGTAGAAGAAGGAGAAGGAGAAGGTGAAGTCAGGAGGGTGAATCAGAAGAAGCAGAAGATGGAGAAGGAGAAGGTGAAGTCTGGAGGGTGAATCAGAAGAATCAGAAGAAGGAGAAGGAGAAGGTGAAGTCTGGAGGGTGAATCAGAAGAAGCAGAGGAAGGAGAAGGAGAAGGTGAAGTCTGGAGGGTGAATCAGAAGAAGCAGAATAAGGAGAAGGAGAAGGTGAAGTCTGGAGGGTGAATCAGAAGAAGCAGAATAAGGAGAAGGAGAAGGTGAAGTCTGGAGGGTGAATCAGAAGAAGCAGAATAAGGAGAAGGAGAAGGTGAAGTCTGGAGGGTGAATCAGAAGAAGTAGAAGAAGGAGAAGGAGAAGGTGAAGTCTGGAGGGTGAAGCAGAAGAAGTAGAAGAAGGAGAAGGAGAAGGTGAAGTCAGGAGGGTGAATCAGAAGAAGTAGAAGAAGGAGAAGGAGAAGGTGAAGTCAGGAGGGTGAATCAGAAGAAGCAGAAGAAGGAGAAGGAGAAGGTGAAGTCTGGAGGGTGAATCAGAAGAATCAGAAGAAGGAGAAGGAGAAGGTGAAGTCTGGAGGGTGAATCAGATGAAGCAGAAGAAAGAGAAGGAGAAGGTGAATTCTGGAGGGTGAAGCAGAAGAAACAGAAGAAGGAGAAGGAGAAGGTGAAGACTGGAGGGTGAATCAGAAGAAGTAGAAGAAGGAGAAGGAGAAGGTGAAGTCTGGAGGGTGAATCAGAAGAAGTAGAAGAAGGAGAAGGAGAAGGTGAAGTCTGGAGGGTGAATCAGAAGAAGCAGAAGAAGGAGAAGGAGAAGGTGAAGTCTGGAGGGTGAATCAGAAGAAGCAGAAGAAGGAGAAGGAGAAGATGAAGTCTGGAGGGTGAATAGGAAGAAGTAGAAGAAGGAGAAGGAGAAGGTGAAGTCTGGAGGGTGAATCAGAAGAAGTAGAAGAAGGAGAAGGAGAAGTTGAAGTCTGGAGGGTGAATCAGAAGAAGCAGAAGAAGGAGAAGGAGAAGGTGAAGTCTGGAGGGTGAATCAGAAGAAGCAGAAGAAGGAGAAGGAGAAGATGAAGTCTGGAGGGTGAATCAGAAGAAGTAGAAGAAGGAGAAGGAGAAGGTGAAGTCTGGAGGGTGAATCAGAAGAAGTAGAAGAAGGAGAAGGAGAAGATGAAGTCTGGAGGGTGAATCAGAAGAAACAGAAGAAGGAGAAGGAGAAGGTGAAGTCTGGAGGGTGAATCAGAAGAAGTAGAAGAAGGAGAAGGAGAAGGTGTAGTCTGGAGGGTGAATCAGAAGAAGTAGACGAAGGAGAAGGAGAAGGTGAAGTCTGGAGGGTGAATCAGAAGAAGCAGAATAAGGAGAAGGAGAAGGTGAAGTCTGGAGGGTGAATCAGAAGAAGTAGAAGAAGGAGAAGGAGAAGGTGAAGTCTGGAGGGTGAATCAGAAGAAGCAGAAGAAGGAGAAGGAGAAGGTGAAGTCTGGAGGGTGAATCAGAAGAAGCAGAAGAAGGAGAAGGAGAAGGTGAGGTCTGGAGGGTGAATCAGAAGAAGTAGAAGAAGGAGAAGGAGAAGTTGAAGTCTGGAGGGTGAAGCAGAAGAAGTAGAAGATGGAGAAGGAGAAGGTGAAGTCAGGAGGGTGAATCAGAAGAAGTAGAAGAAGGAGAAGGTGAAGTCAGGAGGGTGAATCAGAAGAAGCAGAAGATGGAGAAGGAGAAGGTGAAGTCTGGAGGGTGAATCAGAAGAATCAGAAGAAGGAGAAGGAGAAGGTGAAGTCTGGAGGGTGAATCAGAAGAAGCAAAGGAAGGAGAAGGAGAAGGTGAAGTCTGGAGGGTGAATCAGAAGAAGCAGAATAAGGAGAAGGAGAAGGTGAAGTCTGGAGGGTGAATCAGAAGAAGCAGAATAAGGAGAAGGAGAAGGTGAAGTCTGGAGGGTGAATCAGAAGAAGCAGAAGAAGGAGAAGGAGAAGGTGAAGTCTGGAGGGTGAATCAGAAGAAGTAGAAGAAGGAGAAGGAGAAGGTGAAGTCTGGAGGGTGAAGCAGAAGAAGTAGAAGAAGGAGAAGGAGAAGCTGAAGTCAGGAGGGTGAATCAGAAGAAGTAGAAGAAGGAGAAGGAGAAGGTGAAGTCAGGAGGGTGAATCAGAAGAAGCAGAAGAAGGAGAAGGAGAAGGTGAAGTCTGGAGGGTGAAGCAGAAGAAACAGAAGAAGGAGAAGGTGAAGACTGGAGGGTGAATCAGAAGAAGTAGAAGAAGGAGAAGGAGAAGGTGAAGTCTGGAGGGTGAATCAGAAGAAGTAGAAGAAGGAGAAGGAGAAGGTGAAGTCTGGAGGGTGAATCAGAAGAAGCAGAAGAAGGAGAAGGAGAAGGTGAAGTCTGGAGGGTGAATCAGAAGAAGCAGAAGAAGGAGAAGGAGAAGATGAAGTCTGGAGGGTGAATCAGAAGAAGTAGAAGAAGGAGAAGGAGAAGGTGAAGTCTGGAGGGTGAATCAGAAGTAGTAGAAGAAGGAGAAGGAGAAGGTGAAGTCTGGAGGGTGAATCAGAAGAAACAGAAGAAGGAGAAGGAGAAGGTGAAGTCTGGAGGGTGAATCAGAAGAAGTAGAAGAAGGAGAAGGAGAAGGTGTAGTCTGGAGGGTGAATCAGAAGAAGTAGACGAAGGAGAAGGAGAAGGTGAAGTCTGGAGGGTGAATCAGAAGAAGCAGAAGAAGGAGATGGAGAAGGTGAAGTCTGGAGGGTGAATCAGAGGAAGTAGAAGAAGGAGAAGGAGAAGGTGAAGTCTGGAGGGTGAATCAGAAGAAGCAGAAGAAGGAGAAGGAGAAGGTGAAGTCTGGAGGGTGAATCAGAAGAAGCAGAAGAAGGAGAAGGAGAAGGTGAAGTCTGGAGGGTGATTCAGAAGAAGCAGAATAAGGAGAAGGAGAAGGTGATGTCTGGAGGGTGAATCAGAAGAAGCAGAAGAAGGAGAAGGAGAAGGTGAAGTCTGGAGGGTGAATCAGAAGAAGTAGAAGAAGGAGAAGGAGAAGGTGAAGTCTGGAGGGTGAATCAGAAGAAGTAGAAGAAGGAGAAGGAGAAGGTGAAGTCTGGAGGGTGAATCAGAAGAAGTAGAAGAAGGAGAAGGAGAAGGTGAAGTCTGGAGGGTGAAGCAGAAGAAGTAGAAGAAGGAGAAGGAGAAGGTGAAGTCAGGAGGGTGAATCAGAAGATGTAGAAGAAGGAGAAGGAGAAGGTGAAGTCAGGAGGGTGAATCAGAAGAAGCAGAAGAAGGAGAAGGAGAAGGTGAAGTCTGGAGGGTGAATCAGAAGAATCAGAAGAAGGAGAAGGAGAAGGTGAAGTCTGGAGGGTGAATCAGAAGAAGCAGAAGAAAGAGAAGGAGAAGGTGAAGTCTGGAGGGTGAATCAGAAGAAGTAGAAGAAGGAGAAGGAGAAGGTGAAGTCTGGAGGGTGAATCAGAAGAAGCAGAAGAAGGAGAAGGAGAAGGTGAAGTCTGGAGGGTGAATCAGAAGAAGTAGACGAAGGAGAAGGAGAAGGTGAAGTCTGGAGGGTGAATCAGAAGAAGCAGAAGAAGGAGATGGAGAAGGTGAAGTCTGGAGGGTGAATCAGAAGAAGTAGAAGAAGGAGAAGGTGAAGGTGAAGTCTGGAGGGTGAATCAGAAGAAGCAGAAGAAGGAGAAGGAGAAGGTGAAGTCTGGAGGGTGATTCAGAAGAAGCAGAATAAGGAGAAGGAGAAGGTGAAGTCTGGAGGGTGAATCAGAAGAAGCAGAAGAAGGAGAAGGAGAAGGTGAAGTCTGGAGGGTGAATCAGAAGAAGTAGAAGAAGGAGAAGGAGAAGGTGAAGTCTGGAGGGTGAATCAGAAGAAGCAGAAGAAGGAGAAGGAGAAGGTGAAGTCTGGAGGGTGAATCAGAAGAAGCAGAAGAAGGAGAAGGAGAAGGTGAAGTCTGGAGGGTGAATCAGAAGAAGCAGAAGAAGGAGAAGGAGAAGGTGAAGTCTGGAGGGTGAATCAGAAGAAGCAGAATAAGGAGAAGGAGAAGGTGAAGTCTGGAGGGTGAATCAGAAGAAGCAGAAGAAGGAGAAGGAGAAGGTGAAGTCTGGAGGGTGAATCAGAAGAAGTAGAAGAAGGAGAAGGAGAAGGTGAAGTCTGGAGGGTGAAGCAGAAGAAGTAGAAGAAGGAGAAGGAGAAGGTGAAGTCAGGAGGGTGAATCAGAAGAAGTAGAAGAAGGAGAAGGAGAAGGTGAAGTCAGGAGGGTGAATCAGAAGAAGCAGAAGAAGGAGATAGAGAAGGTGAAGTCTGGAGGGTGAATCAGAAGAATCAGAAGAAGGAGAAGGAGAAGGTGATGTCTGGAGGGTGAAGCAGAAGAAGCAGAAGAAAGAGAAGGAGAAGGTGAAGTCTGGAGGGTGAAGCAGAAGAAACAGAAGAAGGAGAAGGAGAAGGTGAAGACTGGAGGGTGAATCAGAAGAAGTAGAAGAAGGAGAAGGAGAAGGAGAAGTCTGGAGGGTGAATCAGAAGAAGTAGAAGAAGGAGAAGGAGAAGGTGAAGTCTGGAGGGTGAATCAGAAGAAGCAGAAGAAGGAGAAGGAGAAGGTGAAGTCTGGAGGGTGAATCAGAAGAAGCAGAAGAAGGAGAAGGAGAAGATGAAGTCTGGAGGGTGAATCAGAAGAAGTAGAAGAAGGAGAAGGAGAAGGTGAGGTCTGGAGGGTGAATCAGAAGAAGCAGAAGAAGGAGAAGGAGAAGGTGAAGTCTGGAGGGTGAATCAGAAGAAGCAGAAGAAGGAGAAGGAGAAGGTGAAGTCTGGAGGGTGAATCAGAAGAAGCAGAAGAAGGAGAAGGAGAAGGTGAAGTCAGGAGGGTGAATCAGAAGAAGCAGAAGAAGGAGAAGGAGAAGGTGAAGTCTGGAGGGTGAAGCAGAAGAAGTAGAAGAAGGAGAAGGAGAAGGTGAAGTCAGGAGGGAGTAGCAGAAGAAGTAGAAGAAGGGGAAGGAGAAGGTGAAGTCAGGACGGTGAAGCAGAAGAAGCAGAAGAAGGAGAAAAGAAGGTGAAGCCTGGAGGGCGCAGCAGAAGAAGCAGAAGAAGGAGAAGGAGAAGGTGAAGTCTGGAGTGTGAAGCAGAAGAAGCAGAAGAAGGAGAAGGAGAAGGTGAAGTCTGGAGGGCGCAGCAGAAGAAGCAGAAGAAGGAGAATGAGAAGGTGAAGTCTGGAGGGTGAATCAGAAGAAGCAGAAGAAGGAGAAGGAGAAGGTGAAGTCTGGCGGGTGAATCAGAAGAAGTAGAAGAAGGAGAAGGAGAAGGTGAAGTCTGGAGGGTGAAGCAGAAGAAGTAGAAGAAGGAGAAGGAGAAGGTGAAGTCAGGAGGGTGAATCAGAAGAAGTAGAAGAAGGAGAAGGAGAAGGTGAAGTCAGGAGGGTGAATCAGAAGAAGCAGAAGAAGGAGAAGGAGAAGGTGAAGTCTGGAGGGTGAATCAGAAGAATCAGAAGAAGGAGAAGGAGAAGGTGAAGTCTGGAGGGTGAATCAGAAGAAGCAGAAGAAAGAGAAGGAGAAGGTGAAGTCTGGAGGGTGAAGCAGAAGAAACAGAAGAAGGAGAAGGAGAAGGTGAAGACTGGAGGGTGAATCAGAAGAAGTAGAAGAAGGAGAAGGAGAAGGTGAAGTCTGGAGGGTGAATCAGAAGAAGTAGAAGAAGGAGAAGGAGAAGTTGAAGTCTGGAGGGTGAATCAGAAGAAGCAGAAGAAGGAGAAGGAGAAGGTGAAGTCTGGAGGGTGAATCAGAAGAAGCAGAAGAAGGAGAAGGAGAAGATGAAGTCTGGAGGGTGAATCAGAAGAAGTAGAAGAAGGAGAAGGAGAAGGTGAAGTCTGGAGGGTGAAGCAGAAGAAGTAGAAGAAGGAGAAGGAGAAGATGAAGTCAGGAGGGTGAATCAGAAGAAGTAGAAGAAGGAGAAGGAGAAGGTGAAGTCAGGAGGGTGAATCAGAAGAAGCAGAAGAAGGAGATAGAGAAGGTGAAGTCTGGAGGGTGAATCAGAAGAATCAGAAGAAGGAGAAGGAGAAGGTGAAGTCTGGAGGGTGAAGCAGAAGAAGCAGAATAAAGAGAAGGAGAAGGTGAAGTCTGGAGGGTGAAGCAGAAGAAACAGAAGAAGGAGAAGGAGAAGGTGAAGACTGGAGGGTGAATCAGAAGAAGTAGAAGAAGGAGAAGGAGAAGGTGAAGTCTGGAGGGTGAATCAGAAGAAGTAGAAGAAGGAGAAGGAAAAGGTGAAGTCTGGAGGGTGAATCAGAAGAAGCAGAAGAAGGAGAAGGAGAAGGTGAAGTCTGGAGGGTGAATCAGAAGAAGCAGAAGAAGGAGAAGGAGAAGATGAAGTCTGGAGGGTGAATCAGAAGAAGTAGAAGAAGGAGAAGGAGAAGGTGAGGTCTGGAGGGTGAATCAGAAGAAGCAGAAGAAGGAGAAGGAGAAGGTGAAGTCTGGAGGGTGAATCAGAAGAAGCAGAAGAAGGAGAAGGAGAAGGTGAAGTCTGGAGGGTGAATCAGAAGAAGCAGAAGAAGGAGAAGGAGAAGGTGAAGTCAGGAGGGTGAATCAGAAGAAGCAGAAGAAGGAGAAGGAGAAGGTGAAGTTAGGAGGCTGAATCAGAAGAAGCAGAAGAAGGAGAAGGAGCAGGTGAAGTCAGGGGGGTGTAGCAGAAGAAGTAGAAGAAGGAGAAGGAGAAGGTGAAGTCAGGACGGTGAAGCAGAAGAAGCAGAAGAAGGAGAAGGAGAAGGTGAAGCCTGGAGGGGCGCAGCAGAAGAAGCAGAAGAAGGAGAAGGAGAAGGTGAAGTCTGGAGTGTGAAGCAGAAGAAGCAGAAGAAGGAGAAGGAGAAGGTGAAGTCTGGAGGGCGCAGCAGAAGAAGCAGAAGAAGGAGAATGAGAAGGTGAAGTCTGGAGGGTGAATCAGAAGAAGCAGAAGAAGGAGAAGGAGCAGGTGAAGTCAGGGGGGTGTAGCAGAAGAAGTAGAAGAAGGAGAAGGAGAAGGTGAAGTCAGGGACGGTGAAGCAGAAGAAGCAGAAGAAGGAGAAGGAGAAGGTGAAGCCTGGAGGGCGCAGCAGAAGAAGCAGAAGAAGGAGAAGGAGAAGGTGAAGTCTGGAGTGTGAAGCAGAAGAAGCAGAAGAAGGAGAAGGAGAAGGTGAAGTCTGGAGGGTGAATCAGAAGAAGTAGAAGAAGGAGAAGGAGAAGGTGAAGTCTGGAGGGTGAAGCAGAAGAAGTAGAAGAAGGAGAAGGAGAAGGTGAAGTCAGGAGCGTGAATCAGAAGAAGTAGAAGAAGGAGAAGGAGAAGGTGAAGTCAGGAGGGTGAATCAGAAGAAGCAGTAGAAGGAGAAGTAGAAGGTGAAGTCTGGAGGGTGAATCAGAAGAATCAGAAGAAGGAGAAGGAGAAGGTGAAGTCTGGAGGGTGAATCAGAAGAAGCAGAAGAAAGAGAAGGAGAAGGTGAAGTCTGGAGGGTGAAGCAGAAGAAACAGAAGAAGGAGAAGGAGAAGGTGAAGACTGGAGGGTGAATCAGAAGAAGTAGAAGAAGGAGAAGGAGAAGGTGAAGTCTGGAGGGTGAAGCAGAAGAAGTAGAAGATGGAGAAGGAGAAGGTGAAGTCAGGAGGGTGAATCAGAAGAAGTAGAAGAAGGAGAAGGTGAAGTCTGGAGGGGTGAAGCAGAAGAAGTAGAAGAAGGAGAAGGAGAAGGTGAAGTCAGGAGCGTGAATCAGAAGAAGTAGAAGAAGGAGAAGGAGAAGGTGAAGTCAGGAGGGTGAATCAGAAGAAGCAGAAGAAGGAGAAGTAGAAGGTGAAGTCTGGAGGGTGAATCAGAAGAATCAGAAGAAGGAGAAGGAGAAGGTGAAGTCTGGAGGTGAATCAGAAGAAGCAGAAGAAAGAGGAGAAGGAGAAGGTGTAGTCTGGAGGGTGAATCAGAAGAAGTAGACGAAGGAGAAGGAGAAGGTGAAGTCTGGAGGGTGAATCAGAAGAAGCAGAAGAAGGAGAAGGAGAAGGTGAAGTCTGGAGGGTGAATCAGAAGAAGTAGAAGAAGGAGAAGGAGAAGGTGAAGTCTGGAGGGTGAATCAGAAGAAGCAGAAGAAGGAGAAGGAGAAGGTGAAGTCTGGAGGGTGAATCAGAAGAAGCAGAAGAAAGAGAAGGAGAAGGTGAAGTCTGGAGGGTGAATCAGAAGAAGCAGAATAAGGAGAAGGAGAAGGTGAAGTCTGGAGGGTGAATCAGAAGAAGCAGAAGAAGGAGAAGGAGAAGGTGAAGTCTGGAGGGTGAATCAGAAGAAGTAGAAGAAGGAGAAGGAGAAGATGAAGTCTGGAGGGTGAATCAGAAGAAGTAGAAGAAGGAGAAGGAGAAGGTGAAGTCTGGAGGGTGAATCAGAAGAAGTAGAAGAAGGAGAAGGAGAAGATGAAGTCTGGAGGGTGAATCAGAAGCAACAGAAGAAGGAGAAGGAGAAGGTGAAGTCTGGAGGGTGAATCAGAAGAATCAGAAGAAGGAGAAGGAGATGGTGAAGTCTGGAGGGTGAAGCAGAAGAAGCAGAAGAAAGAGAAGGAGAAGGTGAAGTCTGGAGGGTGAAGCAGAAGAAACAGAAGAAGGAGAAGGAGAAGGTGAAGACTGGAGGGTGAATCAGAAGAAGTAGAAGAAGGAGAAGGAGAAGGTGAAGTCTGGAGGGTGAATCAGAAGAAGTAGAAGAAGGAGAAGGAGAAGGTGAAGTCTGGAGGGTGAATCAGAAGAAGCAGAAGAAGGAGAAGGAGAAGGTGAAGTCTGGAGCGTGAATCAGAAGAAGCAGAAGAAGGAGAAGGAGAAGATGAAGTCTGGAGGGTGAATCAGAAGAAGTAGAAGAAGGAGAAGGAGAAGGTGAGGTCTGGAGGGTGAATCAGAAGAAGCAGAAGAAGGAGAAGGAGAAGGTGAAGTCTGGAGGCTGAATCAGAAGAAGCAGAAGAAGGAGAAGCAGAAGGTGAAGTCTGGAGTGTGAAGCAGAAGAAGCAGAAGAAGGAGAAGGAGAAGGTGAAGTCTGGAGGGCGCAGCAGAAGAAGCAGAAGAAGGAGAAGGAGAAGGTGAAGTCTGGAGGGTGAATCAGAAGCAGCAGAAGAAGGAGAAGGAGAAGGTGAAGTCTGGAGGGTGAATCAGAAGAAGTAGAAGAAGGAGAAGGAGAAGGTGAAGTCTGGAGGGTGAAGCAGAAGAAGTAGAAGAAGGAGAAGGAGAAGGTGAAGTCAGGAGGGTGAATCTGAAGAAGTAGAAGAAGGAGAAGGAGAAGTTGAAGTCAGGAGGGTGAATCAGAAGAAGCAGAAGAAGGAGAAGGAGAAGGTGAAGTCTGGAGGGTGAATCAGAAGAATCAGAACAAGGAGAAGGAGAAGGTGAAGTCTGGAGGGTGAATCAGAAGAAGCAGAAGAAAGAGAAGGAGAAGGTGAAGTCTGGAGGGTGAAGCAGAAGAAACAGAAGAAGGAGAAGGAGAAGGTGAAGACTGGAGGGTGAATCAGAAGAAGTAGAAGAAGGAGAAGGAGAAGGTGAAGTCTGGAGGGTGAATCAGAAGAAGTAGAAGAAGGAGAAGGAGAAGGTGAGGTCTGGAGGGTGAATCAGAAGAAGCAGAAGAAGGAGAAGGAGAAGGTGAAGTCTGGAGGGTGAATCAGAAGAAGTAGAAGAAGGAGAAGGAGAAGGTGAGGTCTGGAGGGTGAATCAGAAGAAGCAGAAGAAGGAGAAGGAAAAGGTGAAGTCTGGAGGGTGAAGCAGAAGAAGCAGAAGAAGGAGAAGGAGAAGGTGAAGTCTGGAGGGTGAATCAGAAGAAGCAGAAGAAGGAGAAGGAGAAGGTGAAGTCTGGAGGGTGAAGCAGAAGAAGCAGAAGAAGGAGAAGGAGAAGTTGAAGTCTGGAGGGTGAATCAGAAGAAGCAGAAGAAGGAGAAGGAGAAGGTGAAGTCAGGAGGGTGAATCAGAAGAAGCAGAAGAAGGAGAAGGAGAAGGTGAAGTTAGGAGGGTGAATCAGAAGAAGCAGAAGAAGGAGAAGGAGAAGGTGAAGTCTGGACGGTGAATCAGAAGAAGCAGAATAAGGAGAAGGAGAAGGTGAAGTCTGGAGGGTGAATCAGAAGAAGCAGAAGAAGGAGAAGGAGAAGGTGAAGTCTGGAGGGTGAAGCAGAAGAAGCAGAAGAAGGAGAAGGAGAAGTTGAAGTCTGGAGGGTGAATCAGAAGAAGCAGAAGAAGGAGAAGGAGAAGGTGAAGTCAGGAGGGTGAATCAGAAGAAGCATGAGAAGGAGAAGGAGAAGGTGAAGTTAGGAGGGTGAATCAGAAGAAGCAGAAGAAGGAGAAGGAGCAGGTGAAGTCAGTGGGGTGTAGCAGAAGAAGTAGAAGAAGGAGAAGGAGAAGGTGAAGTCAGGACGGTGAAGCAGAAGAAGCAGAAGAAGGAGAAGGAGAAGGTGAAGCCTGGAGGGCGAGGCAGAAGAAGCAGAAGAAGGAGAAGGAGAAGGTGAAGTCTGGAGTGTGAAGCAGAAGAAGCAGAAGAAGGAGAAGGAGAAGGTGAAGTCTGGAGGGCGCAGCAGAAGAAGCAGAAGAAGGAGAATGAGAAGGTGAAGTCTGGAGGGTGAATCAGAAGAAGCAGAAGAAGGAGAAGGAGAAGGTGAAGTCTGGAGGGTGAATCAGAAGAAGTAGAAGAAGGAGAAGGAGAAGGTGAAGTCTGGAGGGTGAAGCAGAAGAAGTAGAAGAAGGAGAAGGAGAAGGTGAAGTCAGGAGGGTGAATCAGAAGAAGTAGAAGAAGGAGAAGGAGAAGGTGAAGCCTGGAGGGCGAGGCAGAAGAAGCAGAAGAAGGAGAAGGAGAAGGTGAAGTCTGGAGTGTGAAGCAGAAGAAGCAGAAGAAGGAGAAGGAGAAGGTGAAGTCTGGAGGGCGCAGCAGAAGAAGCAGAAGAAGGAGAATGAGAAGGTGAAGTCTGGAGGGTGAATCAGAAGAAGCAGAAGAAGGAGAAGGAGAAGGTGAAGTCTGGAGGGTGAATCAGAAGAAGCAGAATAAGGAGAAGGAGAAGGTGAAGCCTGGAGGGCGAGGCAGAAGAAGCAGAAGAAGGAGAAGGAGAAGGTGAAGTCTGGAGTGTGAAGCAGAAGAAGCAGAAGAAGGAGAAGGAGAAGGTGAAGTCTGGAGGGCGCAGCAGAAGAAGCAGAAGAAGGAGAATGAGAAGGTGAAGTCTGGAGGGTGAATCGGAAGAAGCAGAAGAAGGAGAAGGAGAAGGTGAAGTCTGGAGGGTGAATCAGAAGAAGCAGAATAAGGAGAAGGAGAAGGTGAAGTCTGGAGGGTGAATCAGAAGAAGCAGAAGAAGGAGAAGGAGAAGGTGAAGTCTGGAGGGTGAATCAGAAGAAGTAGAAGAAGGAGATGGAGAAGATGAAGTCTGGAGGGTGAATCAGAAGAAGTAGAAGAAGGAGAAGGAGAAGGTGTAGTCTGGAGGGTGAATCAGAAGAAGTAGAAGAAGGAGAAGGAGAAGATGAAGTCTGGAGGGTGAATCAGAAGAAACAGAAGAAGGAGAAGGAGAAGGTGAAGTCTGGAGGGTGAATCAGAAGAAGTAGAATAAGGAGAAGGAGAAGGTGTAGTCTGGAGGGTGAATCAGAAGAAGTAGACGAAGGAGAAGGAGAAGGTGAAGTCTGGAGGGTGAATCAGAAGAAGCAGAAGAAGGAGAAGGAGAAGGTGAAGTCTGGAGGGTGAATCAGAAGAATTAGAAGAAGGAGAAGGAGAAGGTGAAGTCTGGAGGGTGAATCAGAAGAAGCAGAATAAGGAGAAGGAGAAGGTGAAGTCTGGAGGGTGAATCAGAAGAAGCAGAAGAAGGAGAAGGAGAAGGTGAAGTCTGGAGGGTGAATCCATGGAAGTAGAAGAAGGAGAAGGAGAAGATGAAGTCTGGAGGGTGAAACAGAAGAAGTAGAAGAAGGAGAAGGAGAAGGTGAAGTCTGGAGGGTGAATCAGAAGAAGTAGAAGAAGGAGAAGGAGAAGATGAAGTCTGGAGGGTGAATCAGAAGAAACAGAAGAAGGAGAAGGAGAAGGTGAAGTCTGGAGGGTGAATCAGAAGAAGTAGAAGAAGGAGAAGGAGAAGGTGTAGTCTGGAGGGTGAATCAGAAGAAGTAGACGAAGGAGAAGGAGAAGGTGAAGTCTGGAGGGTGAATCAGAAGAAGCAGAAGAAGGAGAAGGAGAAGGTGAAGTCTGGAGGGTGAATCAGAAGACGTAGAAGAAGGAGAAGGAGAAGGTGAAGTCTGGAGGGTGATTCAGAAGAAGCAGAAGAAGGAGAAGGAGAAGGTGAAGTCTGGAGGGTGAATCAGAAGAAGCAGAAGAAGGAGAAGGAGAAGGTGAAGTCTGGAGGGTGAATCAGAAGAAGTAGAAGAAGGAGAAGGAGAAGTTGAAGTCTGGAGGGTGAAGCAGAAGAAGTAGAAGATGGAGAAGGAGAAGGTGAAGTCAGGAGGGTGAATCAGAAGATGTAGAAGAAGGAGAAGGAGAAGGTGAAGTCAGGAGGGTGAATCAGAAGAAGCAGAAGATGGAGAAGGAGAAGGTGAAGTCTGGAGGGTAAATCAGAAGAATCAGAAGAAGGAGAAGGAGAAGGTGAAGTCTGGAGGGTGAATCAGAAGAAGCAAAGGAAGGAGAAGGAGAAGGTGAAGTCTGGAGGGTGAATCAGAAGAAGCAGAATAAGGAGAAGGAGAAGGTGAAGTCTGGAGGGTGAATCAGAAGAAGCAGAATAAGGAGAAGGAGAAGGTGAAGTCTGGAGGGTGAATCAGAAGAAGCAGAAGAAGGAGAAGGAGAAGTTGAAGTCTGGAGGGTGAATCAGAAGAAGTAGAAGAAGGAGAAGGAGAAGGTGAAGTCTGGAGCGTGAAGCAGAAGAAGTAGAAGAAGGAGAAGGAGAAGGTGAAGTCAGGAGGGTGAATCAGAAGAAGTAGAAGAAGGAGAAGGAGAAGGTGAAGTCAGGAGGGTGAATCAGAAGAAGCAGAAGAAGGAGAAGGAGAAGGTGAAGTCTGGAGGGTGAATCAGAAGAATCAGAAGAAGGAGAAGGAGAAGGTGAAGTCTGGAGGGTGAATCAGAAGAAGCAGAAGAAAGAGAAGGATAAGGTGAAGTCTGGAGGGTGAAGCAGAAGAAACAGAAGAAGGAGAAGGAGAAGGTGAAGACTGGAGGGTGAATCAGAAGAAGTAGAAGAAGGAGAAGGAGAAGGTGAAGTCTGGAGGGTGAATCAGAAGAAGTAGAAGAAGGAGAAGGAGAAGGTGAAGTCTGGAGGGTGAATCAGAAGAAGCAGAAGAAGGAGAAGGAGAAGGTGAAGTCTGGAGGGTGAATCAGAAGAAGCAGAAGAAGGAGAAGGAGAAGATGAAGTCTGGAGGGTGAATCAGAAGAAGTAGAAGAAGGAGAAGGAGAAGGTGAAGTCTGGAGGGTGAATCAGAAGTAGTAGAAGAAGGAGAAGGAGAAGGTGAAGTCTGGAGGGTGAATCAGAAGAAACAGAAGAAGGAGAAGGAGAAGGTGAAGTCTGGAGGGTGAATCAGAAGAAGTAGAAGAAGGAGAAGGAGAAGGTGTAGTCTGGAGGGTGAATCAGAAGAAGTAGACGAAGGAGAAGGAGAAGGTGAAGTCTGGAGGGTGAATCAGAAGAAACAGAAGAAGGAGATGGAGAAGGTGAAGTCTGGAGGGTGAATCAGAAGAAGTAGAAGAAGGAGAAGGAGAAGGTGAAGTCTGGAGGGTGAATCAGAAGAAGCAGAAGAAGGAGAAGGAGAAGGTGAAGTCTGGAGGGTGAATCAGAAGAAGCAGAAGAAGGAGAAGGAGAAGGTGAAGTCTGGAGGGTGATTCAGAAGAAGCAGAATAAGGAGAAGGAGAAGGTGTAGTCTGGAGGGTGAATCAGAAGAAGTAGACGAAGGAGAAGGAGAAGGTGAAGTCTGGAGGGTGAATCAGAAGAAGCAGAAGAAGGAGAAGGAGAAGGTGAAGTCTGGAGGGTGAATCAGAAGAATTAGAAGAAGGAGAAGGAGAAGGTGAAGTCTGGAGGGTGAATCAGAAGAAGCAGAATAAGGAGAAGGAGAAGGTGAAGTCTGGAGGGTGAATCAGAAGAAGCAGAAGAAGGAGAAGGAGAAGGTGAAGTCTGGAGGGTGAATCCATGGAAGTAGAAGAAGGAGAAGGAGAAGATGAAGTCTGGAGGGTGAATCAGAAGAAGTAGACGAAGGAGAAGGAGAAGGTGAAGTCTGGAGGGTGAATCAGAAGAAGCAGAAGAAGGAGAAGGAGAAGGTGAAGTCTGGAGGGTGAATCAGAAGAATTAGAAGAAGGAGAAGGAGAAGGTGAAGTCTGGAGGGTGAATCAGAAGAAGCAGAATAAGGAGAAGGAGAAGGTGAAGTCTGGAGGGGTGAATCAGAAGAAGCAGAAGAAGGAGAAGGAGAAGGTGAAGTCTGGAGGGTGAATCCATGGAAGTAGAAGAAGGAGAAGGAGAAGATGAAGTCTGGAGGGTGAAACAGAAGAAGTAGAAGAAGGAGAAGGAGAATGTGAAGTCTGGAGGGTGAATCAGAAGAAGTAGAAGAAGGAGAAGGAGAAGATGAAGTCTGGAGGGTGAATCAGAAGAAACAGAAGAAGGAGAAGGAGAAGGTGAAGTCTGGAGGGTGAATCAGAAGAAGTAGAAGAAGGAGAAGGAGAAGGTGTAGTCTGGAGGGTGAATCAGAAGAAGTAGACGAAGGAGAAGGAGAAGGTGAAGTCTGGAGGGTGAATCAGAAGAAGCAGAAGAAGGAGAAGGAGAAGGTGAAGTCTGGAGGGTGAATCAGAAGACGTAGAAGAAGGAGAAGGAGAAGGTGAAGTCTGGAGGGTGATTCAGAAGAAGCAGAAGAAGGAGAAGGAGAAGGTGAAGTCTGGAGGGTGAATCAGAAGAAGCAGAAGAAGGAGAAGGAGAAGGTGAAGTCTGGAGGGTGAATCAGAAGAAGTAGAAGAAGGAGAAGGAGAAGTTGAAGTCTGGAGGGTGAAGCAGAAGAAGTAGAAGATGGAGAAGGAGAAGGTGAAGTCAGGAGGGTGAATCAGAAGATGTAGAAGAAGGAGAAGGAGAAGGTGAAGTCAGGAGGGTGAATCAGAAGAAGCAGAAGATGGAGAAGGAGAAGGTGAAGTCTGGAGGGTAAATCAGAAGAATCAGAAGAAGGAGAAGGAGAAGGTGAAGTCTGGAGGGTGAATCAGAAGAAGCAAAGGAAGGAGAAGGAGAAGGTGAAGTCTGGAGGGTGAATCAGAAGAAGCAGAATAAGGAGAAGGAGAAGGTGAAGTCTGGAGGGTGAATCAGAAGAAGCAGAATAAGGAGAAGGAGAAGGTGAAATCTGGAGGGTGAATCAGAAGAAGCAGAAGAAGGAGAAGGAGAAGTTGAAGTCTGGAGGGTGAATCAGAAGAAGTAGAAGAAGGAGAAGGAGAAGGTGAAGTCTGGAGCGTGAAGCAGAAGAAGTAGAAGAAGGAGAAGGAGAAGGTGAAGTCAGGAGGGTGAATCAGAAGAAGTAGAAGAAGGAGAAGGAGAAGGTGAAGTCAGGAGGGTGAATCAGAAGAAGCAGAAGAAGGAGAAGGAGAAGGTGAAGTCTGGAGGGTGAATCAGAAGAATCAGAAGAAGGAGAAGGAGAAGGTGAAGTCTGGAGGGTGAATCAGAAGAAGCAGAAGAAAGAGAAGGATAAGGTGAAGTCTGGAGGGTGAAGCAGAAGAAACAGAAGAAGGAGAAGGAGAAGGTGAAGACTGGAGGGTGAATCAGAAGAAGGTGAAGAAGGAGAAGGAGAAGGTGAAGTCTGGAGGGTGAATCAGAAGAAGTAGAAGAAGGAGAAGGAGAAGGTGAAGTCTGGAGGGTGAATCAGAAGAAGCAGAAGAAGGAGAAGGAGAAGGTGAAGTCTGGAGGGTGAATCAGAAGAAGCAGAAGAAGGAGAAGGAGAAGATGAAGTCTGGAGGGTGAATCAGAAGAAGTAGAAGAAGGAGAAGGAGAAGGTGAAGTCTGGAGGGTGAATCAGAAGTAGTAGAAGAAGGAGAAGGAGAAGGTGAAGTCTGGAGGGTGAATCAGAAGAAACAGAAGAAGGAGAAGGAGAAGGTGAAGTCTGGAGGGTGAATCAGAAGAAGTAGAAGAAGGAGAAGGAGAAGGTGTAGTCTGGAGGGTGAATCAGAAGAAGTAGACGAAGGAGAAGGAGAAGGTGAAGTCTGGAGGGTGAATCAGAAGAAACAGAAGAAGGAGATGGAGAAGGTGAAGTCTGGAGGGTGAATCAGAAGAAGTAGAAGAAGGAGAAGGAGAAGGTGAAGTCTGGAGGGTGAATCAGAAGAAGCAGAAGAAGGAGAAGGAGAAGGTGAAGTCTGGAGGGTGAATCAGAAGAAGCAGAAGAAGGAGAAGGAGAAGGTGAAGTCTGGAGGGTGATTCAGAAGAAGCAGAATAAGGAGAAGGAGAAGGTGTAGTCTGGAGGGTGAATCAGAAGAAGTAGACGAAGGAGAAGGAGAAGGTGAAGTCTGGAGGGTGAATCAGAAGAAGCAGAAGAAGGAGAAGGAGAAGGTGAAGTCTGGAGGGTGAATCAGAAGAATTAGAAGAAGGAGAAGGAGAAGGTGAAGTCTGGAGGGTGAATCAGAAGAAGCAGAATAAGGAGAAGGAGAAGGTGAAGTCTGGAGGGTGAATCAGAAGAAGCAGAAGAAGGAGAAGGAGAAGGTGAAGTCTGGAGGGTGAATCCATGGAAGTAGAAGAAGGAGAAGGAGAAGATGAAGTCTGGAGGGTGAAACAGAAGAAGTAGAAGAAGGAGAAGGAGAAGGTGAAGTCTGGAGGGTGAATCAGAAGAAGTAGAAGAAGGAGAAGGAGAAGATGAAGTCTGGAGGGTGAATCAGAAGAAACAGAAGAAGGAGAAGGAGAAGGTGAAGTCTGGAGGGTGAATCAGAAGGAGTAGAAGAAGGAGAAGGAGAAGGTGTAGTCTGGAGGGTGAATCAGAAGAAGTAGACGAAGGAGAAGGAGAAGGTGAAGTCTGGAGGGTGAATCAGAAGAAGCAGAAGAAGGAGAAGGAGAAGGTGAAGTCTGGAGGGTGAATCAGAAGACGTAGAAGAAGGAGAAGGAGAAGGTGAAGTCTGGAGGGTGATTCAGAAGAAGCAGAAGAAGGAGAAGGAGAAGGTGAAGTCTGGAGGGTGAATCAGAAGAAGCAGAAGAAGGAGAAGGAGAAGGTGAAGTCTGGAGGGTGAATCAGAAGAAGTAGAAGAAGGAGAAGGAGAAGTTGAAGTCTGGAGGGTGAAGCAGAAGAAGTAGAAGATGGAGAAGGAGAAGGTGAAGTCAGGAGGGTGAATCAGAAGATGTAGAAGAAGGAGAAGGAGAAGGTGAAGTCAGGAGGGTGAATCAGAAGAAGCAGAAGATGGAGAAGGAGAAGGTGAAGTCTGGAGGGTAAATCAGAAGAATCAGAAGAAGGAGAAGGAGAAGGTGAAGTCTGGAGGGTGAATCAGAAGTAGCAAAGGAAGGAGAAGGAGAAGGTGAAGTCTGGAGGGTGAATCAGAAGAAGCAGAATAAGGAGAAGGAGAAGGTGAAGTCTGGAGGGTGAATCAGAAGAAGCAGAATAAGGAGAAGGAGAAGGTGAAGTCTGGAGGGTGAATCAGAAGAAGCAGAAGAAGGAGAAGGAGAAGTTGAAGTCTGGAGGGTGAATCAGAAGAAGTAGAAGAAGGAGAAGGAGAAGGTGAAGTCTGGAGCGTGAAGCAGAAGAAGTAGAAGAAGGAGAAGGAGAAGGTGAAGTCAGGAGGGTGAATCAGAAGAAGTAGAAGAAGGAGAAGGAGAAGGTGAAGTCAGGAGGGTGAATCAGAAGAAGCAGAAGAAGGAGAAGGAGAAGGTGAAGTCTGGAGGGTGAATCAGAAGAATCAGAAGAAGGAGAAGGAGAAGGTGAAGTCTGGAGGGTGAATCAGAAGAAGCAAAGAAAGGAGAAGGAGAAGGTGAAGTCTGGAGGGTGAATCAGAAGAAGCAGAATAAGGAGAAGGAGAAGGTGAAGTCTGGAGGGTGAATCAGAAGAAGCAGAATAAGGAGAAGGAGAAGGTGAAGTCTGGAGGGTGAATCAGAAGAAGCAGAAGAAGGAGAAGGAGAAGGTGAAGTCTGGAGGGTGATCAGAAGAAGCAGAAGAAGGAGAAGGAGAAGATGAAGTCTGGAGGGTGAATCAGAAGAAGTAGAAGAAGGAGAAGGAGAAGGTGAAGTCTGGAGGGTGAATCAGAAGAAGTAGAAGAAGGAGAAGGAGAAGATGAAGTCCGACGGGTGAATCAGAAGAAACAGAAGAAGGAGAAGGAGAAGGTGAAGTCTGGAGGGTGAATCAGAAGAAGTAGAAGAAGGAGAAGGAGAAGGTGTAGTCTGGAGGGTGAATCAGAAGAAGTAGACGAAGGAGAAGGAGAAGGTGAAGTCTGGAGGGTGAATCAGAAGAAGCAGAAGAAGGAGAAGGAGAAGGTGAAGTCTGGAGGGTGAATCAGAAGAAGTAGAAGAAGGAGAAGGAGAAGGTGAAGTCTGGAGGGTGAATCAGAAGAAGCAGAAGAAGGAGAAGGAGAAGGTGAAGTCTGGAGGGTGAATCAGAAGAAGCAGAAGAAAGAGAAGGAGAAGGTGAAGTCTGGAGGGTGAATCAGAAGAAGCAGAATAAGGAGAAGGAGAAGGTGAAGTCTGGAGGGTGAATCAGAAGAAGCAGAAGAAGGAGAAGGAGAAGGTGAAGTCTGGAGGGTGAATCAGAAGAAGTAGAAGAAGGAGAAGGAGAAGATGAAGTCTGGAGGGTGAATCAGAAGAAGTAGAAGAAGGAGAAGGAGAAGGTGAAGTCTGGAGGGTGAATCAGAAGAAGTAGAAGAAGGAGAAGGAGAAGATGAAGTCTGGAGGGTGAATCAGAAGCAACAGAAGAAGGAGAAGGAGAAGGTGAAGTCTGGAGGGTGAATCAGAAGAATCAGAAGAAGGAGAAGGAGATGGTGAAGTCTGGAGGGTGAAGCAGAAGAAGCAGAAGAAAGAGAAGGAGAAGGTGAAGTCTGGAGGGTGAAGCAGAAGAAACAGAAGAAGGAGAAGGAGAAGGTGAAGACTGGAGGGTGAATCAGAAGAAGTAGAAGAAGGAGAAGGAGAAGGTGAAGTCTGGAGGGTGAATCAGAAGAAGTAGAAGAAGGAGAAGGAGAAGGTGAAGTCTGGAGGGTGAATCAGAAGAAGCAGAAGAAGGAGAAGGAGAAGGTGAAGTCTGGAGGGTGAATCAGAAGAAGCAGAAGAAGGAGAAGGAGAAGATGAAGTCTGGAGGGTGAATCAGAAGAAGTAGAAGAAGGAGAAGGAGAAGGTGAGGTCTGGAGGGTGAATCAGAAGAAGCAGAAGAAGGAGAAGGAGAAGGTGAAGTCTGGAGGCTGAATCAGAAGAAGCAGAAGAAGGAGAAGCAGAAGGTGAAGTCTGGAGTGTGAAGCAGAAGAAGCAGAAGAAGGAGAAGGAGAAGGTGAAGTCTGGAGGGCGCAGCAGAAGAAGCAGAAGAAGGAGAAGGAGAAGGTGAAGTCTGGAGGGTGAATCAGAAGCAGCAGAAGAAGGAGAAGGAGAAGGTGAAGTCTGGAGGGTGAATCAGAAGAAGTAGAAGAAGGAGAAGGAGAAGGTGAAGTCTGGAGGGTGAAGCAGAAGAAGTAGAAGAAGGAGAAGGAGAAGGTGAAGTCAGGAGGGTGAATCTGAAGAAGTAGAAGAAGGAGAAGGAGAAGTTGAAGTCAGGAGGGTGAATCAGAAGAAGCAGAAGAAGGAGAAGGAGAAGGTGAAGTCTGGAGGGTGAATCAGAAGAATCAGAACAAGGAGAAGGAGAAGGTGAAGTCTGGAGGGTGAATCAGAAGAAGCAGAAGAAAGAGAAGGAGAAGGTGAAGTCTGGAGGGTGAAGCAGAAGAAACAGAAGAAGGAGAAGGAGAAGGTGAAGACTGGAGGGTGAATCAGAAGAAGTAGAAGAAGGAGAAGGAGAAGGTGAAGTCTGGAGGGTGAATCAGAAGAAGTAGAAGAAGGAGAAGGAGAAGGTGAGGTCTGGAGGGTGAATCAGAAGAAGCAGAAGAAGGAGAAGGAGAAGGTGAAGTCTGGAGGGTGAATCAGAAGAAGTAGAAGAAGGAGAAGGAGAAGGTGAGGTCTGGAGGGTGAATCAGAAGAAGCAGAAGAAGGAGAAGGAAAAGGTGAAGTCTGGAGGGTGAAGCAGAAGAAGCAGAAGAAGGAGAAGGAGAAGGTGAAGTCTGGAGGGTGAATCAGAAGAAGCAGAAGAAGGAGAAGGAGAAGGTGAAGTCTGGAGGGTGAAGCAGAAGAAGCAGAAGAAGGAGAAGGAGAAGTTGAAGTCTGGAGGGTGAATCAGAAGAAGCAGAAGAAGGAGAAGGAGAAGGTGAAGTCAGGAGGGTGAATCAGAAGAAGCAGAAGAAGGAGAAGGAGAAGGTGAAGTTAGGAGGGTGAATCAGAAGAAGCAGAAGAAGGAGAAGGAGAAGGTGAAGTCTGGACGGTGAATCAGAAGAAGCAGAATAAGGAGAAGGAGAAGGTGAAGTCTGGAGGGTGAATCAGAAGAAGCAGAAGAAGGAGAAGGAGAAGGTGAAGTCTGGAGGGTGAAGCAGAAGAAGCAGAAGAAGGAGAAGGAGAAGTTGAAGTCTGGAGGGTGAATCAGAAGAAGCAGAAGAAGGAGAAGGAGAAGGTGAAGTCAGGAGGGTGAATCAGAAGAAGCATGAGAAGGAGAATGAGAAGGTGAAGTTAGGAGGGTGAATCAGAAGAAGCAGAAGAAGGAGAAGGAGCAGGTGAAGTCAGTGGGGTGTAGCAGAAGAAGTAGAAGAAGGAGAAGGAGAAGGTGAAGTCAGGACGGTGAAGCAGAAGAAGCAGAAGAAGGAGAAGGAGAAGGTGAAGCCTGGAGGGCGAGGCAGAAGAAGCAGAAGAAGGAGAAGGAGAAGGTGAAGTCTGGAGTGTGAAGCAGAAGAAGCAGAAGAAGGAGAAGGAGAAGGTGAAGTCTGGAGGGCGCAGCAGAAGAAGCAGAAGAAGGAGAATGAGAAGGTGAAGTCTGGAGGGTGAATCAGAAGAAGCAGAAGAAGGAGAAGGAGAAGGTGAAGTCTGGAGGGTGAATCAGAAGAAGTAGAAGAAGGAGAAGGAGAAGGTGAAGTCTGGAGGGTGAAGCAGAAGAAGTAGAAGAAGGAGAAGGAGAAGGTGAAGTCAGGAGGGTGAATCAGAAGAAGTAGAAGAAGGAGAAGGAGAAGGTGAAGCCTGGAGGGCGAGGCAGAAGAAGCAGAAGAAGGAGAAGGAGAAGGTGAAGTCTGGAGTGTGAAGCAGAAGAAGCAGAAGAAGGAGAAGGAGAAGGTGAAGTCTGGAGGGCGCAGCAGAAGAAGCAGAAGAAGGAGAATGAGAAGGTGAAGTCTGGAGGGTGAATCAGAAGAAGCAGAAGAAGGAGAAGGAGAAGGTGAAGTCTGGAGGGTGAATCAGAAGAAGCAGAATAAGGAGAAGGAGAAGGTGAAGCCTGGAGGGCGAGGCAGAAGAAGCAGAAGAAGGAGAAGGAGAAGGTGAAGTCTGGAGTGTGAAGCAGAAGAAGCAGAAGAAGGAGAAGGAGAAGGTGAAGTCTGGAGGGCGCAGCAGAAGAAGCAGAAGAAGGAGAATGAGAAGGTGAAGTCTGGAGGGTGAATCGGAAGAAGCAGAAGAAGGAGAAGGAGAAGGTGAAGTCTGGAGGGTGAATCAGAAGAAGCAGAATAAGGAGAAGGAGAAGGTGAAGTCTGGAGGGTGAATCAGAAGAAGCAGAAGAAGGAGAAGGAGAAGGTGAAGTCTGGAGGGTGAATCAGAAGAAGTAGAAGAAGGAGATGGAGAAGATGAAGTCTGGAGGGTGAATCAGAAGAAGTAGAAGAAGGAGAAGGAGAAGGTGTAGTCTGGAGGGTGAATCAGAAGAAGTAGAAGAAGGAGAAGGAGAAGATGAAGTCTGGAGGGTGAATCAGAAGAAACAGAAGAAGGAGAAGGAGAAGGTGAAGTCTGGAGGGTGAATCAGAAGAAGTAGAATAAGGAGAAGGAGAAGGTGTAGTCTGGAGGGTGAATCAGAAGAAGTAGACGAAGGAGAAGGAGAAGGTGAAGTCTGGAGGGTGAATCAGAAGAAGCAGAAGAAGGAGAAGGAGAAGGTGAAGTCTGGAGGGTGAATCAGAAGAATTAGAAGAAGGAGAAGGAGAAGGTGAAGTCTGGAGGGTGAATCAGAAGAAGCAGAATAAGGAGAAGGAGAAGGTGAAGTCTGGAGGGTGAATCAGAAGAAGCAGAAGAAGGAGAAGGAGAAGGTGAAGTCTGGAGGGTGAATCCATGGAAGTAGAAGAAGGAGAAGGAGAAGATGAAGTCTGGAGGGTGAAACAGAAGAAGTAGAAGAAGGAGAAGGAGAAGGTGAAGTCTGGAGGGTGAATCAGAAGAAGTAGAAGAAGGAGAAGGAGAAGATGAAGTCTGGAGGGTGAATCAGAAGAAACAGAAGAAGGAGAAGGAGAAGGTGAAGTCTGGAGGGTGAATCAGAAGAAGTAGAAGAAGGAGAAGGAGAAGGTGTAGTCTGGAGGGTGAATCAGAAGAAGTAGACGAAGGAGAAGGAGAAGGTGAAGTCTGGAGGGTGAATCAGAAGAAGCAGAAGAAGGAGAAGGAGAAGGTGAAGTCTGGAGGGTGAATCAGAAGACGTAGAAGAAGGAGAAGGAGAAGGTGAAGTCTGGAGGGTGATTCAGAAGAAGCAGAAGAAGGAGAAGGAGAAGGTGAAGTCTGGAGGGTGAATCAGAAGAAGCAGAAGAAGGAGAAGGAGAAGGTGAAGTCTGGAGGGTGAATCAGAAGAAGTAGAAGAAGGAGAAGGAGAAGTTGAAGTCTGGAGGGTGAAGCAGAAGAAGTAGAAGATGGAGAAGGAGAAGGTGAAGTCAGGAGGGTGAATCAGAAGATGTAGAAGAAGGAGAAGGAGAAGGTGAAGTCAGGAGGGTGAATCAGAAGAAGCAGAAGATGGAGAAGGAGAAGGTGAAGTCTGGAGGGTAAATCAGAAGAATCAGAAGAAGGAGAAGGAGAAGGTGAAGTCTGGAGGGTGAATCAGAAGAAGCAAAGGAAGGAGAAGGAGAAGGTGAAGTCTGGAGGGTGAATCAGAAGAAGCAGAATAAGGAGAAGGAGAAGGTGAAGTCTGGAGGGTGAATCAGAAGAAGCAGAATAAGGAGAAGGAGAAGGTGAAGTCTGGAGGGTGAATCAGAAGAAGCAGAAGAAGGAGAAGGAGAAGTTGAAGTCTGGAGGGTGAATCAGAAGAAGTAGAAGAAGGAGAAGGAGAAGGTGAAGTCTGGAGCGTGAAGCAGAAGAAGTAGAAGAAGGAGAAGGAGAAGGTGAAGTCAGGAGGGTGAATCAGAAGAAGTAGAAGAAGGAGAAGGAGAAGGTGAAGTCAGGAGGGTGAATCAGAAGAAGCAGAAGAAGGAGAAGGAGAAGGTGAAGTCTGGAGGGTGAATCAGAAGAATCAGAAGAAGGAGAAGGAGAAGGTGAAGTCTGGAGGGTGAATCAGAAGAAGCAGAAGAAAGAGAAGGATAAGGTGAAGTCTGGAGGGTGAAGCAGAAGAAACAGAAGAAGGAGAAGGAGAAGGTGAAGACTGGAGGGTGAATCAGAAGAAGTAGAAGAAGGAGAAGGAGAAGGTGAAGTCTGGAGGGTGAATCAGAAGAAGTAGAAGAAGGAGAAGGAGAAGGTGAAGTCTGGAGGGTGAATCAGAAGAAGCAGAAGAAGGAGAAGGAGAAGGTGAAGTCTGGAGGGTGAATCAGAAGAAGCAGAAGAAGGAGAAGGAGAAGATGAAGTCTGGAGGGTGAATCAGAAGAAGTAGAAGAAGGAGAAGGAGAAGGTGAAGTCTGGAGGGTGAATCAGAAGTAGTAGAAGAAGGAGAAGGAGAAGGTGAAGTCTGGAGGGTGAATCAGAAGAAACAGAAGAAGGAGAAGGAGAAGGTGAAGTCTGGAGGGTGAATCAGAAGAAGTAGAAGAAGGAGAAGGAGAAGGTGTAGTCTGGAGGGTGAATCAGAAGAAGTAGACGAAGGAGAAGGAGAAGGTGAAGTCTGGAGGGTGAATCAGAAGAAACAGAAGAAGGAGATGGAGAAGGTGAAGTCTGGAGGGTGAATCAGAAGAAGTAGAAGAAGGAGAAGGAGAAGGTGAAGTCTGGAGGGTGAATCAGAAGAAGCAGAAGAAGGAGAAGGAGAAGGTGAAGTCTGGAGGGTGAATCAGAAGAAGCAGAAGAAGGAGAAGGAGAAGGTGAAGTCTGGAGGGTGATTCAGAAGAAGCAGAATAAGGAGAAGGAGAAGGTGTAGTCTGGAGGGTGAATCAGAAGAAGTAGACGAAGGAGAAGGAGAAGGTGAAGTCTGGAGGGTGAATCAGAAGAAGCAGAAGAAGGAGAAGGAGAAGGTGAAGTCTGGAGGGTGAATCAGAAGAATTAGAAGAAGGAGAAGGAGAAGGTGAAGTCTGGAGGGTGAATCAGAAGAAGCAGAATAAGGAGAAGGAGAAGGTGAAGTCTGGAGGGTGAATCAGAAGAAGCAGAAGAAGGAGAAGGAGAAGGTGAAGTCTGGAGGGTGAATCCATGGAAGTAGAAGAAGGAGAAGGAGAAGATGAAGTCTGGAGGGTGAATCAGAAGAAGTAGACGAAGGAGAAGGAGAAGGTGAAGTCTGGAGGGTGAATCAGAAGAAGCAGAAGAAGGAGAAGGAGAAGGTGAAGTCTGGAGGGTGAATCAGAAGAATTAGAAGAAGGAGAAGGAGAAGGTGAAGTCTGGAGGGTGAATCAGAAGAAGCAGAATAAGGAGAAGGAGAAGGTGAAGTCTGGAGGGTGAATCAGAAGAAGCAGAAGAAGGAGAAGGAGAAGGTGAAGTCTGGAGGGTGAATCCATGGAAGTAGAAGAAGGAGAAGGAGAAGATGAAGTCTGGAGGGTGAAACAGAAGAAGTAGAAGAAGGAGAAGGAGAATGTGAAGTCTGGAGGGTGAATCAGAAGAAGTAGAAGAAGGAGAAGGAGAAGATGAAGTCTGGAGGGTGAATCAGAAGAAACAGAAGAAGGAGAAGGAGAAGGTGAAGTCTGGAGGGTGAATCAGAAGAAGTAGAAGAAGGAGAAGGAGAAGGTGTAGTCTGGAGGGTGAATCAGAAGAAGTAGACGAAGGAGAAGGAGAAGGTGAAGTCTGGAGGGTGAATCAGAAGAAGCAGAAGAAGGAGAAGGAGAAGGTGAAGTCTGGAGGGTGAATCAGAAGACGTAGAAGAAGGAGAAGGAGAAGGTGAAGTCTGGAGGGTGATTCAGAAGAAGCAGAAGAAGGAGAAGGAGAAGGTGAAGTCTGGAGGGTGAATCAGAAGAAGCAGAAGAAGGAGAAGGAGAAGGTGAAGTCTGGAGGGTGAATCAGAAGAAGTAGAAGAAGGAGAAGGAGAAGTTGAAGTCTGGAGGGTGAAGCAGAAGAAGTAGAAGATGGAGAAGGAGAAGGTGAAGTCAGGAGGGTGAATCAGAAGATGTAGAAGAAGGAGAAGGAGAAGGTGAAGTCAGGAGGGTGAATCAGAAGAAGCAGAAGATGGAGAAGGAGAAGGTGAAGTCTGGAGGGTAAATCAGAAGAATCAGAAGAAGGAGAAGGAGAAGGTGAAGTCTGGAGGGTGAATCAGAAGAAGCAAAGGAAGGAGAAGGAGAAGGTGAAGTCTGGAGGGTGAATCAGAAGAAGCAGAATAAGGAGAAGGAGAAGGTGAAGTCTGGAGGGTGAATCAGAAGAAGCAGAATAAGGAGAAGGAGAAGGTGAAATCTGGAGGGTGAATCAGAAGAAGCAGAAGAAGGAGAAGGAGAAGTTGAAGTCTGGAGGGTGAATCAGAAGAAGTAGAAGAAGGAGAAGGAGAAGGTGAAGTCTGGAGCGTGAAGCAGAAGAAGTAGAAGAAGGAGAAGGAGAAGGTGAAGTCAGGAGGGTGAATCAGAAGAAGTAGAAGAAGGAGAAGGAGAAGGTGAAGTCAGGAGGGTGAATCAGAAGAAGCAGAAGAAGGAGAAGGAGAAGGTGAAGTCTGGAGGGTGAATCAGAAGAATCAGAAGAAGGAGAAGGAGAAGGTGAAGTCTGGAGGGTGAATCAGAAGAAGCAGAAGAAAGAGAAGAATAAGGTGAAGTCTGGAGGGTGAAGCAGAAGAAACAGAAGAAGGAGAAGGAGAAGGTGAAGACTGGAGGGTGAATCAGAAGAAGGTGAAGAAGGAGAAGGAGAAGGTGAAGTCTGGAGGGTGAATCAGAAGAAGTAGAAGAAGGAGAAGGAGAAGGTGAAGTCTGGAGGGTGAATCAGAAGAAGCAGAAGAAGGAGAAGGAGAAGGTGAAGTCTGGAGGGTGAATCAGAAGAAGCAGAAGAAGGAGAAGGAGAAGATGAAGTCTGGAGGGTGAATCAGAAGAAGTAGAAGAAGGAGAAGGAGAAGGTGAAGTCTGGAGGGTGAATCAGAAGTAGTAGAAGAAGGAGAAGGAGAAGGTGAAGTCTGGAGGGTGAATCAGAAGAAACAGAAGAAGGAGAAGGAGAAGGTGAAGTCTGGAGGGTGAATCAGAAGAAGTAGAAGAAGGAGAAGGAGAAGGTGTAGTCTGGAGGGTGAATCAGAAGAAGTAGACGAAGGAGAAGGAGAAGGTGAAGTCTGGAGGGTGAATCAGAAGAAACAGAAGAAGGAGATGGAGAAGGTGAAGTCTGGAGGGTGAATCAGAAGAAGTAGAAGAAGGAGAAGGAGAAGGTGAAGTCTGGAGGGTGAATCAGAAGAAGCAGAAGAAGGAGAAGGAGAAGGTGAAGTCTGGAGGGTGAATCAGAAGAAGCAGAAGAAGGAGAAGGAGAAGGTGAAGTCTGGAGGGTGATTCAGAAGAAGCAGAATAAGGAGAAGGAGAAGGTGTAGTCTGGAGGGTGAATCAGAAGAAGTAGACGAAGGAGAAGGAGAAGGTGAAGTCTGGAGGGTGAATCAGAAGAAGCAGAAGAAGGAGAAGGAGAAGGTGAAGTCTGGAGGGTGAATCAGAAGAATTAGAAGAAGGAGAAGGAGAAGGTGAAGTCTGGAGGGTGAATCAGAAGAAGCAGAATAAGGAGAAGGAGAAGGTGAAGTCTGGAGGGTGAATCAGAAGAAGCAGAAGAAGGAGAAGGAGAAGGTGAAGTCTGGAGGGTGAATCCATGGAAGTAGAAGAAGGAGAAGGAGAAGATGAAGTCTGGAGGGTGAAACAGAAGAAGTAGAAGAAGGAGAAGGAGAAGGTGAAGTCTGGAGGGTGAATCAGAAGAAGTAGAAGAAGGAGAAGGAGAAGATGAAGTCTGGAGGGTGAATCAGAAGAAACAGAAGAAGGAGAAGGAGAAGGTGAAGTCTGGAGGGTGAATCAGAAGGAGTAGAAGAAGGAGAAGGAGAAGGTGTAGTCTGGAGGGTGAATCAGAAGAAGTAGACGAAGGAGAAGGAGAAGGTGAAGTCTGGAGGGTGAATCAGAAGAAGCAGAAGAAGGAGAAGGAGAAGGTGAAGTCTGGAGGGTGAATCAGAAGACGTAGAAGAAGGAGAAGGAGAAGGTGAAGTCTGGAGGGTGATTCAGAAGAAGCAGAAGAAGGAGAAGGAGAAGGTGAAGTCTGGAGGGTGAATCAGAAGAAGCAGAAGAAGGAGAAGGAGAAGGTGAAGTCTGGAGGGTGAATCAGAAGAAGTAGAAGAAGGAGAAGGAGAAGTTGAAGTCTGGAGGGTGAAGCAGAAGAAGTAGAAGATGGAGAAGGAGAAGGTGAAGTCAGGAGGGTGAATCAGAAGATGTAGAAGAAGGAGAAGGAGAAGGTGAAGTCAGGAGGGTGAATCAGAAGAAGCAGAAGATGGAGAAGGAGAAGGTGAAGTCTGGAGGGTAAATCAGAAGAATCAGAAGAAGGAGAAGGAGAAGGTGAAGTCTGGAGGGTGAATCAGAAGTAGCAAAGGAAGGAGAAGGAGAAGGTGAAGTCTGGAGGGTGAATCAGAAGAAGCAGAATAAGGAGAAGGAGAAGGTGAAGTCTGGAGGGTGAATCAGAAGAAGCAGAATAAGGAGAAGGAGAAGGTGAAGTCTGGAGGGTGAATCAGAAGAAGCAGAAGAAGGAGAAGGAGAAGTTGAAGTCTGGAGGGTGAATCAGAAGAAGTAGAAGAAGGAGAAGGAGAAGGTGAAGTCTGGAGCGTGAAGCAGAAGAAGTAGAAGAAGGAGAAGGAGAAGGTGAAGTCAGGAGGGTGAATCAGAAGAAGTAGAAGAAGGAGAAGGAGAAGGTGAAGTCAGGAGGGTGAATCAGAAGAAGCAGAAGAAGGAGAAGGAGAAGGTGAAGTCTGGAGGGTGAATCAGAAGAATCAGAAGAAGGAGAAGGAGAAGGTGAAGTCTGGAGGGTGAATCAGAAGAAGCAAAGAAAGGAGAAGGAGAAGGTGAAGTCTGGAGGGTGAATCAGAAGAAGCAGAATAAGGAGAAGGAGAAGGTGAAGTCTGGAGGGTGAATCAGAAGAAGCAGAATAAGGAGAAGGAGAAGGTGAAGTCTGGAGGGTGAATCAGAAGAAGCAGAAGAAGGAGAAGGAGAAGTTGAAGTCTGGAGGGTGAATCAGAAGAAGTAGAAGAAGGAGAAGGAGAAGGTGAAGTCTGGAGCGTGAAGCAGAAGAAGTAGAAGAAGGAGAAGGAGAAGGTGAAGTCAGGAGGGTGAATCAGAAGAAGTAGAAGAAGGAGAAGGAGAAGGTGAAGTCAGGAGGGTGAATCAGAAGAAGCAGAAGAAGGAGAAGGAGAAGGTGAAGTCTGGAGGGTGAATCAGAAGAATCAGAAGAAGGAGAAGGAGAAGGTGAAGTCTGGAGGGTGAATCAGAAGAAGCAGAAGAAAGAGAAGGATAAGGTGAAGTCTGGAGGGTGAAGCAGAAGAAACAGAAGAAGGAGAAGGAGAAGGTTAAGACTGGAGGGTGAATCAGAAGAAGTAGAAGAAGGAGAAGGAGAAGGTGAAGTCTGGAGGGTGAATCAGAAGAAGTAGAAGAAGGAGAAGGAGAAGGTGAAGTCTGGAGGGTGAATCAGAAGAAGTAGAAGAAGGAGAAGGAGAAGGTGAAGTCTGGAGGGTGAATCAGAAGAAGCAGAAGAAGGAGAAGGAGAAGGTGAAGTCTGGAGGGTGAATCAGAAGAAGCAGAAGAAGGAGAAGGAGAAGGTGAAGTCTGGAGGGTGATTCAGAAGAAGCAGAATAAGGAGAAGGAGAAGGTGTAGTCTGGAGGGTGAATCAGAAGAAGTAGACGAAGGAGAAGGAGAAGGTGAAGTCTGGAGGGTGAATCAGAAGAAGCAGAAGAAGGAGAAGGAGAAGGTGAAGTCTGGAGGGTGAATCAGAAGAATTAGAAGAAGGAGAAGGAGAAGGTGAAGTCTGGAGGGTGAATCAGAAGAAGCAGAATAAGGAGAAGGAGAAGGTGAAGTCTGGAGGGTGAATCAGAAGAAGCAGAAGAAGGAGAAGGAGAAGGTGAAGTCTGGAGGGTGAATCCATGGAAGTAGAAGAAGGAGAAGGAGAAGATGAAGTCTGGAGGGTGAAACAGAAGAAGTAGAAGAAGGAGAAGGAGAAGGTGAAGTCTGGAGGGTGAATCAGAAGAAGTAGAAGAAGGAGAAGGAGAAGATGAAGTCTGGAGGGTGAATCAGAAGAAACAGAAGAAGGAGAAGGAGAAGGTGAAGTCTGGAGGGTGAATCAGAAGGAGTAGAAGAAGGAGAAGGAGAAGGTGTAGTCAGGAGGGTGAATCAGAAGAAGTAGACGAAGGAGAAGGAGAAGGTGAAGTCTGGAGGGTGAATCAGAAGAAGCAGAAGAAGGAGAAGGAGAAGGTGAAGTCTGGAGGGTGAATCAGAAGACGTAGAAGAAGGAGAAGGAGAAGGTGAAGTCTGGAGGGTGATTCAGAAGAAGCAGAAGAAGGAGAAGGAGAAGGTGAAGTCTGGAGGGTGAATCAGAAGAAGCAGAAGAAGGAGAAGGAGAAGGTGAAGTCTGGAGGGTGAATCAGAAGAAGTAGAAGAAGGAGAAGGAGAAGTTGAAGTCTGGAGGGTGAAGCAGAAGAAGTAGAAGATGGAGAAGGAGAAGGTGAAGTCAGGAGGGTGAATCAGAAGATGTAGAAGAAGGAGAAGGAGAAGGTGAAGTCAGGAGGGTGAATCAGAAGAAGCAGAAGATGGAGAAGGAGAAGGTGAAGTCTGGAGGGTAAATCAGAAGAATCAGAAGAAGGAGAAGGAGAAGGTGAAGTCTGGAGGGTGAATCAGAAGTAGCAAAGGAAGGAGAAGGAGAAGGTGAAGTCTGGAGGGTGAATCAGAAGAAGCAGAATAAGGAGAAGGAGAAGGTGAAGTCTGGAGGGTGAATCAGAAGAAGCAGAATAAGGAGAAGGAGAAGGTGAAGTCTGGAGGGTGAATCAGAAGAAGCAGAAGAAGGAGAAGGAGAAGTTGAAGTCTGGAGGGTGAATCAGAAGAAGTAGAAGAAGGAGAAGGAGAAGGTGAAGTCTGGAGCGTGAAGCAGAAGAAGTAGAAGAAGGAGAAGGAGAAGGTGAAGTCAGGAGGGTGAATCAGAAGAAGTAGAAGAAGGAGAAGGAGAAGGTGAAGTCAGGAGGGTGAATCAGAAGAAGCAGAAGAAGGAGAAGGAGAAGGTGAAGTCTGGAGGGTGAATCAGAAGAATCAGAAGAAGGAGAAGGAGAAGGTGAAGTCTGGAGGGTGAATCAGAAGAAGCAAAGAAAGGAGAAGGAGAAGGTGAAGTCTGGAGGGTGAATCAGAAGAAGCAGAATAAGGAGAAGGAGAAGGTGAAGTCTGGAGGGTGAATCAGAAGAAGCAGAATAAGGAGAAGGAGAAGGTGAAGTCTGGAGGGTGAATCAGAAGAAGCAGAAGAAGGAGAAGGAGAAGTTGAAGTCTGGAGGGTGAATCAGAAGAAGTAGAAGAAGGAGAAGGAGAAGGTGAAGTCTGGAGCGTGAAGCAGAAGAAGTAGAAGAAGGAGAAGGAGAAGGTGAAGTCAGGAGGGTGAATCAGAAGAAGTAGAAGAAGGAGAAGGAGAAGGTGAAGTCAGGAGGGTGAATCAGAAGAAGCAGAAGAAGGAGAAGGAGAAGGTGAAGTCTGGAGGGTGAATCAGAAGAATCAGAAGAAGGAGAAGGAGAAGGTGAAGTCTGGAGGGTGAATCAGAAGAAGCAGAAGAAAGAGAAGGATAAGGTGAAGTCTGGAGGGTGAAGCAGAAGAAACAGAAGAAGGAGAAGGAGAAGGTTAAGACTGGAGGGTGAATCAGAAGAAGTAGAAGAAGGAGAAGGAGAAGGTGAAGTCTGGAGGGTGAATCAGAAGAAGTAGAAGAAGGAGAAGGAGAAGGTGAAGTCTGGAGGGTGAATCAGAAGAAGTAGAAGAAGGAGAAGGAGAAGGTGAAGTCTGGAGGGTGAATCAGAAGAAGCAGAAGAAGGAGAAGGAGAAGGTGAAGTCTGGAGGGTGAATCAGAAGAAGCAGAAGAAGGAGAAGGAGAAGGTGAAGTCTGGAGGGTGATTCAGAAGAAGCAGAATAAGGAGAAGGAGAAGGTGTAGTCTGGAGGGTGAATCAGAAGAAGTAGACGAAGGAGAAGGAGAAGGTGAAGTCTGGAGGGTGAATCAGAAGAAGCAGAAGAAGGAGAAGGAGAAGGTGAAGTCTGGAGGGTGAATCAGAAGAATTAGAAGAAGGAGAAGGAGAAGGTGAAGTCTGGAGGGTGAATCAGAAGAAGCAGAATAAGGAGAAGGAG
>NW_028226083.1:0-78488 GCF_052327205.1 Somniosus microcephalus | reverse complement strand
TTCCCTTTTGTTTTAGCCCAGGTGAACTCTGGATGTGGGCGGGTACACTTCGGCCCCAGAAGTGCAGACACATTAAATCGCTCACTTTGAATCAGCCAGTCATGGCTTTCTTTTGTGTATTGGAACTTTTGGGCGCGAATTTTGCACACAGACCTTTTCAGCGCCAAACAGGAGTTGGGCAGGATATAAAAGATAGCTCCTGAGAAGCTATCTCTCTCTCTTACTTCGCTGGACCACAGGTGAGCAGGTTTTCTGGCTCCTCAGCAAGGCAGCCTAGTCAGGAGTTAGCGGGGGTGGTGATTTAGGGGAAATTGCTAAGATTGTTTAATCAACATTGTAGCCATCAATCCCTCGTTTTTTGCCATCTGCCTTCCCCCATTTAAGCAATTTTACTGTAATTACTGTGTTCATGTGGGTATAGTTTAAATTTGATTACAGTTTCTTTAGGTTAATAAAGTTTGACTTTCTCACACCCAGACCTGTTGTCCGCTTTTAATATATCATTAATTATAAGTCCTTCAGTCAGAACTGGAAGGTGGGGTAGCGATTCGAAAACGCTGTTTGAATTGGTTTAAGGATAGCAGGCAAAGGCTGCTGACCAGGTAAATTACCGTAAACCAGGTAAAAGGTTGGAATTGGTCAGGGTGCGGGCAAAGCTGCCTGACCAGGCACATTACCGTAAACCAGTTAAAAGATGCCCCCCTACAGAAGGAGAGAGGTGGAAGGGGGCAAGAGACAGAGTGAGAAGGGGAGAGAGCAGGAAAGTGGAGAGTGTGAGAGAATAGATGAGAGAAGGGCGGATGGAGGAAGAGCAATGAGACTGAGGAAGGGCGAAGGGGAGAGAGAGTAAAAGTAACAGAGAGGGAGAGAGAAAGAGAGAGAAAGTGAGAGCGCCACAGAGAAAAAGAGAAAGAGCTAGAAAGGGACAGAGAGTGACAGAAAGATAGAGAGAGAGTGGTAGAGACACAAAGAGGGAGAAATATAGAAAGAAGGAGGCAGAGAGACTGAGAGAGATAGAGTGTAACTGAGTTGCCTTGGGACGTTTTAGTACGTGAAATTTGCTCTATTGTTGTTGAGAGGTGACTATTGAAGAGCCTGAGGCAGGTATCGGGGGATGAGACACAATCTGAGTGGTGAACTGCGCCCTGCCTCATTCTTCAAACACACAGCACTAACTGGAATGAGAAACGCTCCAGTGCAGGTGGCTCCATAGCTCAGTGGTTAGAGCACTGGTCTTGTAAACCAGGGATCGTGAGTTCAAATCTCACTGGGCCCTCTGCAAATTTGTTAATTCACAGCATGTTTACTTTTAAGTATGAAAAAGCTCTCAGGCCAACACAAGAACAGGCTCTCTCGCCCTTCCCAATCTCCACCTCTCCTTCCATTCAATTCCCCTGTACTCCCCCTCTTTGCCTGTCTCTCTCTTCCTTACCCCTCTCTCTACCTATCTCGCCTCTCTCTACATTTTCCCCTCTCTCTCACCACTTCCCTTCCTCCTACTCTCTCTCCTTTCCTCTCTCTTTCCCCCTCTCACTCTGTCCTTTCCACTTGGGGAGAGTCGAAGGAGGAAAGGGAGAGGAGGATGGGGAGAGAAGAGGCGAAAGGGAGAGAGCGTGTGTAGGGGAGAGAGAAAAGGGAAGGAAATAGAGAGAGGGGAAGTGGAGAGCTGGAAGGAGAGAGGTGGGAAGCGGAGAGACAGCGTGAAAAGAGGAGAGAGGGAGAGAAGAGAAAGAAGAGGGAGGGAGAACGAGGGGAGAGAGAGGCGGTTGGAGGAAGGGGGGATGCTGAGAGTGGGAAGGCGAGATAGAGCGAGGGGAAGGGGAGAGAGAGGCAGATGGAGGAAGGGGGAGTCGGAGAGGGGGATGCCGAGAGCGGGAAGGGGAGAGAGAGGCAGATGGAGGAGGGGGAAATGAGAGAGGGGAAACAGGGGAGACAAAGTGGGAGGGGAGGGAAGGAGATCGAGGGAAGAGGGAGTGAGAGAGAGTGACAGAAAGATAGAGAGAGAGTGGTAGAGACACAAAGAGTGAGAAATATAGAAAGAAGGAGGCAGAGAGACTGAGAGAGAGAGAGTGTAACTGAGTTGCCTTGGGACGTTTTAGTACGTGAAAGTTGCTCTATTGTTGTTGAGAGGTGACTATTGAAGAGCCTGAGGCAGGTATTGGGGGATGAAACACAATCTGAGTGGTGAACTGCGTCCTGCCTCATTCTTCAAACACACAGCACTAACTGGAATGAAAAGCAATACAGTATTCATGGCTCCATGGCTTAGGGGTTAGAGCATGTTCTTGTAAACTGTAGGGGTTGTGAGTTCAAATCTCACAGGTGCCTGTGCAAATTTGTTAATTCACAATATGTTTACTTTTAAGTATGAAGGAGCTCCGAGACCAACACAAGAACAGACACTCTCTCCCTTCCCAATCTCCACCTCTCCCTCTCCTTCCGTTCAATTCCCCTGTACTCCCCCTCTTTGCCTGTCTCTCTCTTCCTTACACATCCCCCTTGCTATTTAACCCTAATAAGAACATAAGAAGCAGGAGTAGGCCATACGGCCCCTTGGGCCTTCTCCGCCGTTCAATAGGATCATGGCTGATCTGAACCTAGACTCACGTCCACTTCCCTGCCCGCTCCCTGTAACCCCTAATTCCCTTATCAGCTAGGGAACTGTTTATCTCCATTTTAAATTTATTTAATGTCGCAGCTTCCACAGCTCTCTGAGGTAGCAAATTCCATAGATTTACTACCCTCTGAGTGAAGAAGTTTCTCCTCATCTCAGTTTTAAAAGGGCAGCCCCTTATTCTAAGATGATGCCCCCTAGTTCTAGTCTCACCCATCAGTGGAAACATCCTCACCGCATCCACCCGATCAAGCCCCCTCACAATCTTCTATGTTTCGATAAGTTCGTCTCTCATTCTTCTGAATTCTAATGAGTAGAGGCCCAACCTACTCAACCTTTCCTCATAAGTGAAGCCCCACATCTCTGGAATCAACCAAGTGAACCTTCTCGGAACTGCCTCGAGGGCAAGTATATCTTTTCTTAAATATGGAAACCAAAACTGTACGCAGTATTCCAGGTGTGGCCTCACCGGTACCCTTTATAACTGAAGCAAGACTTCCCTGCTTTTATACTCCATTCCCCGTGCAATAAAAGCCAAGATTCCATTGGCCTTCCTGATCACCTGCTGTACCTGCATACTAACCTTCTGTGTTTCATGCACCAGGACCCCCAGATCCCTTTGTACTGTAGCACTTTGCAGTTTCTCTCCATTTAGATAAGAACTTGCTCTTTGATTTTTTCTGCCAAAGTGCATAACCTCACACTTTCCAACATTAGATTCCATCTGCCAAATTTCTGCCCACTGACATAGCCTGTCTATGTCCTTTTGCAGGTTTTTTATGTCCTCCTCACTCACTGCTTTCCCTCCCATCTTTGTATCATCTGCAAACTTGGATATGTTGCACTTGGTCCCCTCCTCCAAATCGTTAATATAGATTGTAAAGAGTTGGGGTCCCAGCACTGACCCCTGTGGAACACCACTAGTTACTGATTGACAACCCGAGAATGAACCATTTATCCCAACTCTCTGTTTTCTGTTAGATAGCCAATCTTCCACCCATGCCAGTATATTACCCCCAATCCCGTGATTTTTTTAATCTTGTGCAATAATCTTTTGTGTGGCACCTTGTCAAATACCTTTTGGAAGTCCAAATACACTCCATCCACTGGTTCCCCTTTATCCACCCTATTTGTTACGTCCTCAAGGAATTCGAGCAAATTTGTCAAACATGACTTCCCCTTCATAAAACCATGCTGACTCTGTCCGATTAAATTATGCTTATCCAAATGTCCTGTTACTGCGTTCTTAATAATGGACTCCAACATTTTACCAAGCACAGATGTTAGGCTAACTGGTCTATAGTTTCCAGCCTTTTGTCTACCTCTCATTTTAAATAAGGGCGTTACATTAGCAGTTTTCCAATCTGCTGGGACCTTTCCTGAATCCAGGGAGTTTTGGAAAATTACCACCAATGCATCCGCAATCCCTACCGCTACTTCTCTCAAGACCCTAGGATGTAAGCCATCAGGTCCAGGGGATTTATCCGCCTTTAGTCCCATTATCTTACTGAGTACCATCTCCTTAGTGATTTTAATCATGTTTAGCTCCTCCCCCCCTATAGCCCCCTGTTTGTCCAGTGTTGGGATATTTTTAGTGTCCTTTACTGTAAAGACTGATACAAAATATTTGTTCAGCGTTTTTGCCATCTCCATGTTCCCCACCACTAATTTCCCGGTCTCGTCCTCTAAGGGACCAACATTCACTTTAGCCACCCTTTTTCTTTTTATATAGCTGCAGAAACTCTTGCTATCTGTTTTTATGTTTATTGCTAGTTTACTTTCATAATCTATCTTCCCTTTCTTAATTAATCTTTTAGTTATTCTTTGCTGGCTTTTAAATGCTTCCCAATCTTCTATCCTCCCACTAGATTTGGCTACTTTATATGTCCTTGTTTTCAGTCGGATACTATCCTTTATTACTTCACTTAGCCACGGATGGCTGTCTTTTCTTTTACGCCCCTTTTTCCTCAGTGGAATATATTTTTCTTGAAAGTTGTGAAATATCTCCTTGAATGTACACCACTGCTCATGTACCGTCTTACACCTTAATCTATTTTCCCAGTCCACTTTAGTCAACTCTGCCCTCATACCTTCATAGTCTCCTTTATTTAAGCTTAATATGCTGGTTTGAGATCCAACTCTCTCACCCTCCAACTGAATTTGGAATTCAACCATGTTATGATCACTCATTCCAAGGGGATCCTTTCCTGGGACATTTTTTATTAATCCTGTCTCATTACACAGCACCAGATCTAAGATTGCCTGCCCCCTGGTTGGTTCAGTAACATACTGCTCAAGGAACCCATCCCTAATGCACTCTATAAACTCTTCCTCAAGGCTGCCCTGCCCAATTTGATTTGTCCAGTCAATATGAAAGTTAAAATCCCCCATGATTATAGCTGTTCCCTTATTACAAGCCCCAACTATTTCCTGATTTATACTCCGACCAATAGAGTTGCAACTGTTAGGAGGCCGATAGACTACGCCCAATGGTGACTTTTTCCCCTTATTATTCCTTATCTCCACCCAAACTGTTTCACTATCCTGATCCTTTGACCTAATATCATTTCTCACTATTGCAGTGATTCCATCCTTTATTAACATAGCCACCCCACCTCCCTTTCATTCCTGTCTGTCCTTCCTAATTGTCAAATACCCCTGGATGTTTCGTTCCTAGTCATGGTCACCTTGCAGCCATGTTTCTGTAATGGCCACCAGATCATACCCATGTGTAGTTATTTCTACCATCAACTCGTCTATTTTGTTACGAATGCTGCATGCATTCAGATAAAGAACTTTTAAATATGTTTTGTGTCAATTTATTCCTGCTTTTACCCCCTTTACTACTTTACCTTTAGCTTTATACATTCTGTCCCTTCCTGACACGCTCTGGTTATTAATTCCCCCACTGCTACCTTGCTCTATTGCCGTCTCCGCTGACATTTTATTTTTCGCTCTCTTGAAACCTCCCCCCCACTAATTAGTTTAAAGCCCTCTCTACAGCCCTAGTTATTCAATTCGCCAGAATTCTAGTCCCAGCACTGGCCAAGTGAAGTCTGTCCCAACGGAACAGCTCTCTCCCGTCCCAGTACTGGTGCCAGTGTCCCAAGAAGCAAAACCCATTTCTCCCACACCAGTCTTTGAGCCACGCATTTAACTCTCTGATTTTATTTACCCTAGCCAAATTTGCTCGTGGCTCAGGTAGTAATCCAGAGATTATTACCCTTGTGGTTCTGTTTCTTAATTTGGCCCCTAGCTGCTCATACTCCCTCAGCAGAACCTCTTTCCTTGTCCTATCTATGTCATTGGTACCAACATGGACCACGACAACTGGATCCTCCCCCTCCCACTCCAAGTTTCTCTCTAGCCCAGAGGAGATGTCCTTAACCCTGGCACCGGGTAGGCAACACAGCCTTCGGGACTCTCGCTCTCAGCTGCAAAGAACCCTCTCTCTCCCTCCGCCTCTCTCTCACCTTCCCCACCTCCACTTCACCTCCGCTATGGACACTTTCCCCTCTCTCTCACCACTTCCCTTACTCCTACTCTCTTCCCTTTCTTCTCTCTTTCCCCCTCTCACTCTGTCCTTTCCTCTTGGGGAGAGTAGAAGGAGGAAAGGGAGAGGAGGATGGGGAGAGAGTGTGTAGGGGAGAGGGAAAAGGGAAGGAGATAGAGAGAGGGGAAGTGGAGAGCTGGAAGGAGAGAGGTGGGAAGCGGAGAGACAGCGTGAAAAAAGGAGAGAGGACGAGAGGAGGAAGGGAGAACGAGGGGAAGGGGAGAGACAGGCGGATGGAGGAAGGGGGAGTTGGAGAGGAGGAGTGACGAGAGCGGGAAGGCGAGATAGAGTGAGGGGAAGGGGAGAGAGAGGCAGATGGAGGAGGGGGAAATGAGAGAGGGGAAACAGAGATAGAGGGAAGAGTGAGTGACAGAGTTAGAAGGGGAGAGGGGGAGGGAAGAGAAGAATGAAGGGAAGGGGAAAGAGGGAAGGAGGTAGAGAAAGGGGAAGGAGAGAGGTGGAAGGGGGGAAGAGACAGACTGAGAAGGGGAGAGAGCGAGAGAATAGATGAGAGAAGGGCGGATGGAGGAAGAGCAATGAGACTGAGGAAGGGCGAAGGGGAGAGAGAGAGAGTAACAGTAACAGAGAGGGAGAGAGAAAGTGAGAGAGACACAGAGAAAAAGAGAAAGAGGTAGAAAGGGAGTGACAGAAAGATAGAGAGAGAGTGGTAGAGACACAAAGAGGGAGAAATATAGAATGAAGGAGGCAGAGAGACTGAGAGAGAGATAGAGTGTAACTGAGTTGCCTTGGGATGTTTTAGTACGTGAAAGTTGCTCTATTGTTGTTGAGAGGTGACTATTGAAGAGCCTGAGGCAGGTATCGGGGGATGAGATACAATCTGAGTGGTGAACTGCGCCCTGCCTCATTCTTCAAATGCACAGCACTAACCGGAATGAGAAGCAATCTAGTACAGGTGGCTCCATAGCTCAGGGGTTAGAGCACTGGTCTTGTTAAACCAGGGGTCGTGAGTTCAAATCTCACTGGGGCCTGTGCAAATTTGTTTATTCACAGCATGTTTACTTTTAAGTAAGAAACTGCTCTGAGACCAACACGAGAACAGGCTCTCTTGCCCTCTCGCCCTTCCCAATCCCTCTCTTTCCGTTCAATTCCCCTGTACTTCCCCCTCTTTGCCTGTCTCTCTCTTCCTTACCCTTCACCCTCTCTCTACACATCCCCCTCGTTATCTTCTCTCATCTGCCCCAACTCCCATTCACCTCCTCTCTCTACACTTTCAGTGCGGGGCCTGTGTTCTGGGGCCCTGTGTTCAGTGCGGGCCCTGTGTTCAGTGCGGGCCCTGTGTTCAGTGCGGGCCCTGTGGTTCAGTCTAGGCCCTGTGTTCAAAGCGGGCCCTGTGTTCAGTGAGGGCCCTGTGTTCAGTGGGGGCACCGTCTTCAGTGTGGGCCCTTTGTTCTGTGCGGGCCCTGTGTTCAGTGTTGTTGTGTCGGTACCTTTTTACCTAGACACAATTAGAACTCAGAAGTTCAAACACGAAGTGCTTTATTGGAAGGGAAAGGGAAGTTCTGGAGAGCTCCGAACAAAGAGAGCTAAACTTAACCAAGAGAACACCCAACCATTTATCTGCTGTGACAGCGCCACCACAGGTGGGAGGAGAACACACAATACATAACATATTCCTCCCCTCTTAAATGGAAGGTCCACATTATTCCTCAACAGGTAAGTTACTTTCAATGCACTCAATTAACCTAGGGTAGAGGTAGACTGCCTCAACCCCTGACTTTACCCTGGGGTTTATTCTGCCCCAGTCTTGTGGGTAAGTCGCTAAGCCTACAGATCCAAGCGTCTTGGAGGCCGCCGCTCTCTGTCAGGATACCGGCGGTCATCGCTGGCTTCCACAGCAGTAGGCATTGACACAGGCCTAGATAGAGAAGGTGCCTGCGTCAGTCGAAAGTCAGGAGTTTGCACAGGTGGAACAGTCTCTTTGACTTCCTGTGTTGGAGAAGAGCACTGTGGCAAAGGATGCTGGTTTGCGGTATCATCCGGAAACAGTTCAGGCCAACCAGCCGTTGGAGCCTCTGTGGCTGTCTCTGCTCCTAGCAACAGTTGATCTGTGTGCCTTTTCCAGATGACATCCTCAGCAGTCTCAACCATGTAAGACACAGGGCCTGTCTGCGCGATCACCATAGCAGGAACCCATTTCGGTCCAGTGTTGTAGTTTCGAGCTAGGACGTGCTCTCCCGGATGAAACCTTCTCTCTCTTTTCAACTTCAGCTTGTTGTTGATGATGGACAACCTGCTCTGCCCTTGGAGGTTTAAGCAAGTCAAAACTTGTCCGCAACTGCCTCTTCATCATGAGCGAAGTGGGGGAAGTTTTGGTTGTGGCATGCAACTTGTTCCTGTAGGACAACAGGAAGCTATTCAGACATTGGTGGATTGAGCCCTGACCTTGCGATGCCTTCAAGGCGTGCTTCAAAGTTTGCACGAACCTTTCTGCCTGGCCGTTAGTAGAGGGAAGATAGGGTGCAGACCTGATGTGTTGGACACCATTCACATGCAGGATGGTTGCAAACTCCTGTGATACAAATTGTGGACCGTTGTCACTTACGAGTTGTTCTGGTGAGCCATAACGGCTGAACATCTCACCAAGTTTCTCAATTGTTTTCTCTGCCGTGGTAGACCTCATCACAGCGACCTCCGGCCACTTGCTACGAGCGTCCACAACCACCATAAACATCTTCTCTTCGAAAGTGTTAAGTCCGTGAATGATTGAGACACGGACTAGCAGGAGAGAAAACAAACAGAACTTTACTGGTGAAAGGCATAAACGAAACTAAACAACAGAGGCTCTCTAGCGCCTTTTATACAGGGGTAGTCACTGCCGGTACTGCAGTCTGAGACCAGTTATTCTCTTAAAGGTACATACACAACAATTCCTCCCCTTTTAGGGAAACAGTACATAACATTCATTTAACAACTAATGATAACGAATTACAATCACAATTACTGTTGCTAGATACATTGGTTAAGTTTAAGCAATTATAAGTTCAGTCTTTGAGGAGGCTTCCTAATTCTGTCTGGATAACGCCTCTTTGGAGTATCAGGTTCTTCTGGCAATGTTGAGTCGGAATCAATGTCGTTGTTTGGTTCATCTGCTTCCAATATTACCGGTTCTGCGGTAGCTGCAATTGGAACATCGATTTCATTACCAGGTGTATCAAATCGTGGTGTGGAGTTGACATTTTCCAGTGACTCTAGAATCTGGTCAGCATGGCGTCTTATAATGCTCTCCCCAACGTCCACGGTATACATGAGAGGTCCTTGTCGTGTACAAATCGTTCCTGGCTGCCATTTCTCAGTGCAGTAGTCCCGGGCCAAAACTGGTTGACCTATCTTAAAACTCCTGGTCGGCCTTTCATTCATATTCTGAAACTGCCTGTTCTCCACAACTCTTCGGACGTTTGGCTTAACCAAATCCAAGCGGCATCGTAGTCTTCGATTGAAGAACATCATGGCTGGAGTTTGGTTGGTAACCGCATGTGTCGCATTCTGGTAGGCAAACAAGAAGTTGTCCACCTTGTGTTGTAGGGGTATATCTTCATTACACATTGCCTTGATAGCCTTCTTGAATGTTTGGACAAACCTCTCGGCCAATCCATTAGTGGCTGGATGATATGGGGCAGAGGTGTAATGCTTAACACCATTGTTCTTTAAGAACCTCCGGAGCTCTTCAGACACAAACTGTGGTCCATTGTCAGAGCAAATCTGTTCAGGCAGCCCATTCCTGGCGAATATGGTTCGTAAAACTGCGATAGTTTTTTCCGTGGTGGTGGAGGACATTTTTATTACCTCTGGCCACTTTGAATGTGCATCCACTGCAATTAAAAACATCGAGCCCATGAAGGGACCAGCAAAATCAATGTGCACCCTTTGCCATGGAGATGAGGGCCACTCCCATGGATGCAGAGGAGCTTGTGGTGGGGCGTTTTGGACCTTCTGGCATCCTGCACAGCTCTTGGTCATCTCTCCGATTTCTCTATCGATTCCCGGCCACCACACAAATGCTCTGGCTAAGCTCTTCATTTTTACCCCACCCAGATGACCCTCATGAAGCTCATTGAGCAATCTATCCATCAACTTAGGTGGAATTACTACTCTGGATCCACACATCAAGGTTCCTCTGCACACTGACAGCTGTTATCTTCTTGACGAAAATGCTGGCAGCAGTGGTTCGCCATGTGCTGGCCATCCCTTCACCGTTAAATTATAGACCCGTGATAGTGTCGGGTCATTCCGTGTTTCCTTTTCTATGTTTGCATTCGTCACAGGGAGACATTCGACTATGGTCGAGTGGAATAACTCCATTGGATCCACTGCAAGGTCTTCTTCTTCCACCATCGGCAACGGTAGACGTGACAATCCATCAGCATTTCCATGCTGTTTAGTTCCCCTGTACTCGATGTCATATTGGTGTGCCCCTAGGAAAAGGGACCATCGCTGCAGCCGTTGTGCTGTCATTATCGGTACGCCCTTCTGAGGGTTGAAAATGGAGACAAGAGGTTGATGATCGGTTCGTAGAATAAATTTTTAACCGTGCAGATAGTGCTTGAACTTCTTCACCCCCCACACTAGGCTGAGGGCCTCTCTGTCAATCTGGGCGTAGTTACGCTTGGCAGAAGTTAACGAGCGTGACGCAAAAGCTATCGGCCTCTCCAAGCCATCAAGGAATTTATGTGACAGTACCGCCCCAATGCCGTAGGGAGACGCATCACACGCCAGCCTGATTGGCAGTGCTGGGTTGTAGTGAGCCAATACTTCCTTCGAAGTGATTAAGTCCTTACTCTTCTGAAAAGCACGTTTACAATCATCGCTCCATTTCCATGCTACCCCCGTTCGTAGCAGGGCGTTCAGTGGGTGCAGAATTGTCGACAAATTCGGCAAAAACTTATGATAGTAATTCACCAACCCGAGGAATGACCTCAGTTGCGACACATTTTCAGGCGCTGGGGCCTTAACAACCGCTTCAATTTTGTCAGGGGACATATGTAACCCCTCTTCATCAATCACATGGCCACAATACGATATCTGTTTCTTAAAAAATTCGCACTTGGGGCGGTTGGCTCGCAGCCCATGTTCTCGTAGTCTAGTGAGCACCTGTTCTAGGTTGTCAAGGTGTTCACTGTCATCTTCACCTGTTACAAGGATGTCGTCCAAGTAACACTGAGTCCCCGGAATCCCTTGCAGGACTTGTTCCATCGCTCTTTGCCATATCGCCGGAGCCGATGCTACTCCGAACACCAATCGATGATACTGGTAAAGACCTTTGTGAGTGTTTATCGTGAGATACTTCCTAGAGGACTCTTCAACCTCCATCTGCAAATATGCTTGTGCTAGGTCAATTTTTGTCAAACGCTTCCCTCCAGACAGTGAGGCGAAGATGTCTTCTATCCTTGGAAGAGGATATTGTACTGTGTGAAGGACAGGGTTCACCGTCACCTTGAAATCCCCACAGATGCGAATCTTCCTTGGCTCTCCGGACTTATTGCTTAACGTTTTCTTCATGACAGGAACGATGGGTGTCACCCACTCGCTCCAGTCGACCGTAGACAACATGCCCGCCTTCTCCAGATTCTCCAGCTCTGCCTCGACAGCTGGACGAATTGCATATGGTACCGGTCTCGCTTTGAAAAACTTGGGAACTGCATTCTCCTCTATTTTTAACGAGGCGGTTACGCCTTTAAGCGTGCCCAGTTCTTGTTGAAATACCTCTTTGGCGTTAGCTAAGATTGTTGACAATCGTCCAGGAGTGACGTCTTCATCTTTTTTACCATCCACCGTCGTTGCATGAATGGAATGCCAATCTAAGTTTATCTTCCTGATCCATTCCCGTCCCAATAACGGTGGTCCACCATTTGGCAGTATGTAGAGATCCAATTTCCGTATTTTCTTGCCATTGTATTCGACAGGCACCCTTATTTTTCCTCTGGGGTATACTTTTTGCCCCGTATACGTCGTCAAGACGATGCATGTCTCTCTCAAGGGTATGTGTGAAAATAGCCGCTCATAGTCTCGTCGATTCATGACGGTTAGCGCTGATCCTGTATCCAATTCCATTTTAACTTGGGACCCTGCTATCGTGAGGGTGACCCAAATGGTTCGGTGATCCTCTTTTGCGATTACATTGTGAAGTTTGAGACAGCTTAATCTCCTGTTCTCGGATTCACTATCGCTCATCTGGTCTTCGGAACTACTGTCCATCATCTTTTGTACTTTCTTGTACGGTTCCTTAGTAGCCTTTTTGTTGTCGCTGGTCTTCTTCCCAGACCTACAAACTCGTGCAATGTGTCCAATCTTCCCGCATTGTCGGCATATTTTGTCTTTGGACCAGCAGTCCTTCTGGACATGTTTAGTTCTGCCGCAGCGATAACATTTTGCAAATCCCCGTGTCATTTCATGGGTGCCGTATTCCTGTGGTTTTTGTTGAATTTCTGCAGCTCCCCTGGCTGCTGCTTCATACGATACTGCCACGCTGAAAGCCTTATCTAGCGTCAGCTCTTTTTCTGCGAGTAACTTCTTCTGTGTTCCTTCACTCAGGACTCCACAGACAAATTTGTCCCGTAGGGTATCTGCCAGTCCTGCTCTGAACTGGCAGTGCTTTGATAGCTTGCGTAGTTCCGTAAGATACTCAGCATTGCTCTCATCTTTGTGCTGAGTTCTCCTGTGGAATTTAAATCTTTCTGCTATCAACAGCGGTGCAGGGTTTAAGTGCTCCGTAGAACAGCAACAATTTCATTAAAACTCTTCGCCTTCGGTTTGGCTGGAGTAATCAGCTCCCGCAATAGGCCGTACGTTCTAGCGCCCATTACGTTTAGCAATATTGATGCCTTTTTCCCCTCCGCTATTTCATTTGCCTCGAAATATACCTCGACCCTTTCCACCTACGTAGTCCAGTTCTCTAATGTATTATCAAAAGCAGTGATACAGCCAGTCTTCGGCATCTTGCAAATCTAAAATGGCGTCTCCCGCGCTTTGCCTTCTTCCCCGATTTAACAAAATGGCGCCTCCCGCGCTTTGTCTTCTTCCCCGCTGTTGTTAGCGCTGCTTTCCACGGTTTCCTGCGCGTTAAATATTAATTCATTTTCTTTGATTATCTTCCCGTCGTGGAACGGACCCTGTGGGACACTTCCCTTCCTCTTCTGAGGTCCGAACGCTGCCCAGCTTTGAAACACCGGCCGCGCCCTGTGTGCTCCACCCTCTCTCTCTCTCCTTGCTTCCCGACTCGCTGCCCGGCCCCATTGAAAGGCCACCCGATCGAGCTTCAGCCCGCCGCAGCCCAGGAAGGATCAGAGCACTACCTGCCACCAGCCCGATTAGCTGGGAAACCACGGACCGAGGAACCCAGCCTGGCTCTGAACAGTCTCTCCGGCAAGTTTTGAACTCAATGATTGACGGTCGACGCCCGTTTCTCGAGTTTCATTGGACTATTTTTTTTTTTCTTTCTTCTGGCTCCGACCTTCAACAACGTCGTCGGAGCTGCTGCTGAGTTGCAGGTAAGTTCGTTTCTAACTCGTCGCCAGTGTTAAGTCCATGAATGATTGAGACACGGACTAGCAGGAGAGAAAACAAACAGAACTTTACTGGTGAAAGGCATAAACGAAACTAAACAGAGGCTCTCTAGCGCCTTTTATACAGGGGTGGTCACTGCCGGTACTGCAGTCTGAGACCAGTTATTCTCTTAAAGGCACATACACAACAGAAAGGATCGGCGAAGTCCACATGTACTCGCTGCCACACTTCTGCAGGCCAATCCCAGGGGTGTAGAGTTGCCAGCTGTGGAACATTCCGGACCCTTTGACATGGGGAACATGTTTTGGCTTTCTCCTCAATATTCCCATCGAGACCTGGCCACCAGAAGTAGCTTCTTGCCATTTCCTTTATCTGAACCATCCCACTGTGGCCTGTATGAAGTTGTTGCAGTATAGGTTCCCTCAGAGGTGGCAGAATGATGACACGGCGTCCCCAAAGAAGACAACCTGCCTGGACGGAGAGCTCATTTCTTTTTGAAACGTAAGGTTTCAAACTAGGAGAATCTCCTATAGATCTCCCTCGGATGACATCATCCATTACCTCAGACAGGACTGGATCATTGCGGGTGTATCTTCGCACCTGAACTGCAGTGACAGATTTGATGTCGTATGTGTGTCCTGACAACAGTAAAGCCCACCTTTGCATTCTGCTTGCAGCGAGAGACGGAATTCCGGTGTGGGGCCCGAAGATTGAAGTCAATGGACGGTGGTCCATCAGGAGTGTGAACCTTCTCCCAAACAGGTACTGATGAAATTTTTGAATTCCAAAAACGATTCTCAAGGCCTCGCGCTTGATCTGCGCATAGTTACTCTCGGCCTTGTTCAAGGTGCGTGATGCGAAGGCGATAGGTTTCTCTTCACCCGAAGGCATGATTTGGGATATGACTGCTCCCACACCATATGGTGATGCATCACATGCTAGCTGCATGGGTAGCTTTGGGTCGAAGTGTGTCAGGACCTCCGATTTCAGCAATGCTTTCTTTGCTTGGGCGAAAGCTTCGTTGCACAGTTCAGTCCATTTCCATGTTTTGCCTTGACATAGCAACTGATGTTTCGGCTTCAGCAATGTTGCTAAGTTTGGAATAAACTTCCCATAGTCGTTAAGTAGCCCCAGAAATGAATGTAACTGGCTCACATTCTGGGGTGCTGGGGCCTCCACGATCGCCTTGACCTTTGACGGCGCCTTATGCAGGCCAGTAGCGTCAATCACATGCCCCAGGTACTCAACTGAAGACTGAAAGAATTCACATTTGTCTTTACGAACTCTGAGTCCGTACTCTTTCAGTCATTGTAGTGTTGCATCCAAGTTCAGAAGATGATCCTCCTCTTTTGTCCCAGTGACAAGGATGTCGTCCAGGTAGCACTGGACTCCTGGCAGTCCACTCAAAATCTGATCCATTGCCGTTTAGAATAGAGCAGGGGCCGACGTAATTCCAAACGGAAGGCGGCAGTACCTGTATAGCCCCTTGTGTGTCACAATTGTCAGCAGCTCCTTTGATTTGTCATCGACATGCATTTGTAGATAAGCCTGGCATAAGTCTATTTTGCTGAATTTTTGCCCTCCGGCCAGGCCCGTAAAAAGATCATCAATGAGGGGAAGAGGGTACTGTTCCGCAGACAGCTCCGGGTTAATAGTCACTTTAAAATCCCCGCAGATTCGAACAGATCCATCCGTTTTCAGGACAGGAACAATGGGTGTGGCCCATTTGCTCACAGGCTCCAGGACTCCATTCTCTACTAAGGCCTCCAAGTTAGCCTCAACTTTTGGCCTAATTGCATAGGGTACAGGTCGGGCTTTGTGAAACTTCGGCTTGCTGTCAGGTTTTTTGTCCAGTCTCACGCTGATCTTTTTCATGCTCCCAAGTTCCCCATTGAAGAGTTCTGCATGTTTGTTTAACACTGCAGTCAGACCTGACTCCCCTTTTGACATCATGCGGACTGCAGGCCAGTCCAGTGTGATTTTCTCCAGCCACGCACGTCCCAGTAGCGATGGGTAATTTCCCTTTACCACATATAGTGGCAGTTTTGCAGTCTGTCCGTTCAATTTAACTGTCACCTCAATGGCGACTCTCATGGTCACAGGTTCGCCGGTATATGTCTTTAGCACAATGTTTGTTGGCTGAAGGGTAAGATGCTTTAGCATTTTGTTGTAGACAGTGTCTGAAACAAGGGACACAGCCGCGCCTGTGTCCACCTCAATCCGCACTGATTGTCCCTCCACCAGTGGTGACACCCAGTAGCCATTTGAGCCACCTGCAACCGTCAGTATGTGCACCTTTTCCTCCTCAAAGGTGTCGCTCCCCTCTGTTTTGCTTGTTCCATCATACTGCACTGAATGAACACTCTTTTTCCTCTCTTGTCCAAATACAGACATTTTGCTTCCATGCTTCCCAGCTCTGTCTGTTCTTTTTTTACCTCTACAGGCGCATTCAATGTGACCCTTTTTGCCACAATTTCGGCATTCCAGCTCCGTACACCAGCAATCATTAGCGTGATGGCCCGTTTTCCCACAACGGTAACATGTGACGTTCCGCGCACCTTTAGGCTCAGACGACACCTTGTGAACTCTCCCTGTTGAACTCAACTGGTGAGCCTCCTTTTCCGCCATCACCATGGAAACACTAACTTCAATGGCCTTTTCAAGAATAAGGTTGTCCTCAGTAAGAAGGCACTACTGTGTGGCTGCACTTTGCAGACCACACACAAGTCTGTCTCTAATGGTATCATTCAGCACCTCCTTGAACTGGCAGTGTTCCGACAACCTTTTTAAAGCAGCAATAAACATCGTCACTGATTCCCCCTCCTCTTGATTCCATTTGTGAAATCTAAATCTCTCAACAATAACCAGAGGTTTTGGTGAAAAATGTGCTCCAAGAATTTCCACTAATTGCTTATATGTTTTAGTTCCTGGCTTATCTGGCTGCACAAGGCTGCGAAGTAAATTGAATGTCTTCGGCCCCATTACACTCAAAAAGATAGGCATGACCTTTTCGTTTGCCACCGCATTCGCCAAGACAAAATAGTCAAAACGTTCCTTATAAGTGCTCCATTGCCCCACATTTTCATCAAAATCACCGATGTATCCTAATATAGTAGCCATCTCACGTTTCAAATTTAAATTTCTGTTTACTCACTGCACCCGTAACAAACGCAGATTCATCCAATCCTCGTCGCCACTTTGTTGTGTCGGTACCTTTTTACCTAGACACAATTAGAACTCAGAACTCAGAGATCCAAACATGAAGTGCTTTATTCGAATGGAAAGGGAAGTTCTGGAGAGTTCCGAACAAAGAGAGCTAAACTTAACCAAGAGAACACCCAACCATTTATCTGCTGTGACAGCTCCACCACAGGTGGGAGGAGAACACACAATACATAACAAGTGTGGGCCCTGTGTTCAGTGCGGGCAATGTGTTCAGTTCGGGCCCTGTGTTCAGGGCGCGCCCAGTGTTCAGTGTGGGCCCTCTGTCAACTCTTGATTCTTTACCTACCTGGACAGGAGAAACACTGTAACCGAGTAGACGGCTACCTGAAGGACGGTCCTGAGGGGAACGACATGCAGAGGTCCAACCTGTCCCAGATCCATGTTGCATTCTGCTTCGAAACCTGGAGCCACGAGCTCAAGATCCTGGTGCAAACTTTGGAACTCTGAACACATCCAACTCTCCGCCCAGACCCATGGATCTCCACATTCCCCTCCTCCTCCCCCTCTCTCCCTCCCCTCCGCACAACACTGAACACATCCAACTCTCCAGCCAGACCCGCCTATCTGTGTAATCCCCTCCCCTCTGCAGCCCTCGTCCCCCTCCCTCCCCCTCCCCTCCTCCTCCACCACCAACTCCGATCAACACTGAACGTAATCCAACACTCAGTCACGGCCTAGACCAGCTGAACTCTGCAATCTCCTCCTCCACTCCGTCCCCCTCCAACCGTCCCTCCTCCAACCCTCCAACACCCCACTCTGTGAAACTCTGCACATATCCAACTAACCGCCCAGACCCGCATTTCCCTGCAATCTCCCCCGACCGCAGCCCTCCTCCCCTCCCTCCTCCAGTCTGCCTCCTCCCTCCTTCCTCCAACCCCTCCATCCTACAGCCATCCCCTCCCTCCTCCAGTTCTCCCTCCTCCTGCCCTCCCTCCTCCAGCCCTCCTCACTCCTCCATCACTGCCTCGACCCTGAGCTCTGGAATTCTCTCTCTAGTCCTCTCTCCCTCTCTCTCCTCCTTTAAGACGCTCTTTAAAACCTTCCTCTTTGATCACCTGTCCCAATACCTGCTTATATGTCTCGGTGTCAGTCTGTGGCCGATAAACACTCCTGTGAAGCGCCTTGGGACGATTCACTACGTTAATGGCGCCGTATAAATCGAGTTGCAGTTTTTCTCCGAGCGCATTAGACGACAATATCAATTTGGAATGAATAGTTTGGATTCTGGGTGAATCGACACATTAAAACAGAGCGCACAGTCAGATAGTTCGTAGAGAGTCCCCGCTGGGGAAATGCTCCTGGGCCTTGAATTTCTGACTCTTTCCCTCCCTCTGTCTCTCTGTGTGTCTCTCTCGCTCTCTCTCACACTCTCTCTCTCTATCTCTCTCGCTCTATCTATATCTGTCCCTCTGTCTGTCTCTCTTTGCTTCTCTCTCTGCCTCTTTCTTTCACTCACTCTGTCTCTCTCTTTCTCTCTCTCTGCCTCTTTCTGCCTCTCTCTCTCTCTGTCTGTCTCTCCCTCTCTCTCCCTCTGTCTCTCTCACTCACTCTCTCTCTGCCTCTTTCTGCCTCTCTCTTTCTCTGCCTCTCTGTCTCTCACTCTGTCTCTCTTATTCTTTCTCTCTTTCTGTATCTCTATCCCTGAACCTCAGAGAAGTCAATAATTTGAATGTTTACATTTTCTGACTATCAAGAAAGCACAGGTGATGTTCAGGGATAATTAGCTGTTTTTCAAAATTCAATGTGGGCCCTGTGTTCAGTGCAGGCCCTGTGTTCAGTGCGGCCCTGTGTTCAGTGTGGACCCTGTGTTCAGTGCGGCCCTGTGTTCAGTGCAGGCCCTGTGTTCAGTCTAGGCCCTGTGTTCAGTGCGGGCCCTGTGTTCAGTGCAGCCCTGTGTTCAGTCTAGGCCCTGTGTTCAGTGCGGGCCTGTGTTCAGTCTAGGCCCTGTGTTCAGTGCAGGCCCTGTGTCCAGTGCGGGCCCTGTGTTCAGTGCGGGCCTGGTGTTCAGTGTGGGTCCTGTTGGTCAAAATTCACAGGGCCGCACTGAACACAGGGCCCACACTGAATACAAGGCCCAGATTGAACACAGGGCCCAGATTGAAAACAGGGCCCACACTGAACACAGGACCTAGACTGAACACAGGGCCCACGCTGAACACAGGGCCGTGACTGAACATAGGGCCCGCACTGAACACAGGGCCCGCACTGAACACAGGGCCCGCAGTGAACACAGGGACCGCACTGAACACAAGGCCAGCACTGAACACAGGGCCCAAACTGAACACAGGGCCCACACTGAGCACAGGGCCCACACTGAACACAGGGCCCACACTGAACACAGGGCCCGCAGTGAACACAGGGACTGCACTGAACACAGAGCCAGCACTGAACACAGGGCCCAAACTGAACACAGGGCCCACACTGAGCACAGGGCCCACACTGAACACAGGGCCCCCACTGAACACATGTGGGCCCGCACTGAACACAGGGCCCCCACTGAACACAGGGCCCGCAATGAACACAGGACCCACACTGAACACCGGGCCCACACTGAACACAGGGCCCGCACTGAGCACAGGGCCTGCACTGAACACAGGGCCGCACTGAACACAGGGCCCACATTGAACACCGGGCCTACACTGAACACAGGGCCCGCACTGAACACAGGGCCCACACTGAACACAGGGCCGCACTGAACACAGGGCCCAGACTGAACACAAGGCCCAGACTGAACACAGGGCCTAGACTGAACACAGGGCCCACGCTGAACATAGGGCCGTGACTGAACACAGGGCCCGCACTGAACACAGGGCCCGCACTGAACACAGGGCCCGCACTGAACACAGGGCCCGCATTGGACACAGGGCCCGCACTGAACACAGGGCCCGCACTGAACACAGGGCCCGCACTGAACACAGGGCCCACACTGAACACAGGGCCCGCAGTGAACACAGGGACCGCACTGAACACAGGGCCCGCACTGAACACAAATCCCGCAGTGAACACAGGTAGGTCAGCCTGGGGGATACGAGGTGGGTCACCTTTATCTCTCTCCCTCTGCTGGTGTCTCTCTCTTTCACTGTACTCAGTCTCAATTACGGCGTCTCTGAGATCCCCTGGCTTGCTCTCCTCCTTCCAGATAAGAGAAATTCGTTCATGATATCGCACCAGTCGTGCTTCTCCGCCATGCTTTAGTGCCTCGGTGGGGATTCCATTTGCTCCTGAGGCCATGATGTTCTTCAGTTGTCGGATGGCCTTTTCAACCTCATGCCAGGCTGGGGTTGTGCTGAGATGGTGGCGGATAGCATGCTGTGGGATGGAGCTGAGGACACTCGCATCCAAGACAGAGTCTCGGTTAAGGAGATCTTAGAAGTGATCCTTCCAGCGGGCACTGACTGCCTCTCTGTCCTTGATGTGCACCTCTCCTTCCTTGGCCCGCAGTGGGGTAGGGCCTTGGGTGCTTGGGCCGTAGATGGTCTTGACTGCGCTAAAGAATCACGCACATTGTCCACGACAAGGCCTTGGACAACGTGGACCACTTTCCACACCTCGGGAGCCTACTGTCAACAAGGGCAGACGTCGATGACAAAGTCCAACACCGCCTTCAGTGTGCCAGTGCAGACTTCGGTCGCCTGAGGAAGAGAGTGTTTGAAGACCAGGACCTCAAACCCGGCACCAAGCTCATGGTCTACAGAGCAGCAGTGAAACCCGTCTTCCTGTATGCCTCAGAGACATGGCCCATGTACAGCAGGCACCTCAAAGCACTGGAGAGGTACCACCAATGCTGGCTCCGCAAGATCCTGCAAATCCATTGACAGGATAGACGCACCAACGTCAGTGTTCTTGCTCAGGCCAACATCCCCAACATCGAAGCTTTGACCACGCACAATCAGCTCCGATGGACGGGTCACATTGTCCGCATGCCCGATACGAGACTCCCAAAACAAACACTCTACTCGGAGCTCCGACACGGCAAGAGAGCCCCAGGTGGGCAGAGGAAACGCTTCATGGACAGCCTCAAAGCCTCTTTGGAAAAAGTGTAACATCCCCACTGACACCTGGGAATCCCTGGCCCAAGACAGCACAAAGCGGGGGAGAGGCATCCGGGAAGGTGCCGAATACCTCGAGTCTATTCGCCGGGAGCAAGCGGAAGCCAAGCGCAAACAGCGCAAGGAGCGCACGTCAACCCAAGCACCCCACCCACCCGTCCCTTCAACCACCGTCTGCCCCACCTGTGACAGAGACTGCAGGTCCCACATTGGACTCATCAGTCACCTGAGAACTCATTTTTAATGTGGAAGCAAGTCATCCTCGGCACCGAGGAACTGCCTCAGAAGACTCAGTCTCACCTTTATCTAACTCCCTCTGCTGGTGTCTCTCTGTATCACTGCACTCAGTCTCACCTTTATCTCTCTCCCTCTGCTGGTGTCTCTCTGTACCACTGTACTCAGTCTCACCTTTATCTATCTCCCTCTGCTGTTGTCTCTCTGTATCACACTGCTCAGTCGCATCTTTATCTAACTCCCTCTGCTGGTGTCTCTCTGTATCACAGTGCTCAGTCTCACCTTTATCTAACTCCCTCTGCTGGTGTCTCTCTGTATCACAGTGCTCAGTCTCACCTTTATCAAATTCAAATTTCAAATTCAAATTCAAATGCTTTATTGGCATGAAAGTTTACAGAGAACCATATTGCCAAAGCTTACATAGCAAAAAGGTACATTTTCAAACATTCTGTAGGTGTCAATCGATTTGACATTTGTTGGGTACATACAATATTACTTTTAAACAATATTAATTTTAAACAGTCTTTGTACTTCATTTGGTATGTTCAATATTAATTTTAAACAGTCTTAATTTTAAACAGTCCTCAGGTTGTGACATGTTGTTACATATTTGGCCCCAAGGTATGGTCTGTCTCCTTCTCCCAGGACTAATCTCAATTTTGACAGGTCATCCAATTCCTTGAAATCTGGGGTTGTTTGGCTTAGCTTGTTGAATAATATGTTTCTTGATGTGTTGAATTTTTCGCATTTTAGGAGGAAATGTATTTCTGTTTCAACCTCGCCGGCCAGACATTGATCGCATATTCTATTCTCTCTAGGCTGCCAGGATTTCTTGTATCTGCCTTTTTCAATTTCCAGTTAGTGGTCGCTTAGTCTGTACCTGGTGAGGGTCTGTTTCTGTTTTGTGTCTCTGATGGTCGTGAGGTAGTCTGCCAGTTTATATTCTCTTTTTAGGGCCCGGTAACATTCTAATCTGCTTTGGCTTTCGGTTATTTTGTTCCAATGTTCCAGGTAGGTTTCTTTGCATTGTTTAATGATTTGGTTCACTCGGATTGGTGTTTGGACGGCTGTGTTGGTCTGGGGCTGGTCAGGGTCCGGCTGAGTACTTAGTTTCAGTAGCAGCTGACTCAGGGGACTCTTTTCTGGGTTTAGCTCTTGGGTCTGAAAGGCTTTGAAATGAAGGGTGTCTGGGGAGCTAGATTTGAGGTGATTTAGGAAGTTTAGTGCTCGTTTTTGGATGTTTATTATCAGTGGGTATCTGCCTAGTTCGGCTCTGCATGCATTTGTTGGCGTTTTTCTTTGGATGCGAAGGATGCTTCGGCAGAATTCTGCATGTAGGCCTTCTATTGTGTGTTTTTCCCATTTAGTGTAGCTTTGGTGATTTAGCGGGCCCCATACTTCACTACCGTACAGTGCAATGGGCAGGATTATGCTGTCAAATATTTTGAGCCAGATTTTGATTGTGATTTGGATGTTGTAGAATTTTCTTTTTATTGCATATAGGGCTCTTCGGGCTTTTTCTTTTAGTGCATTCACTGCTATGTTGAAGCTCCCTGATGCTGTAATAGTTAGACCAAGGTAGGTGTAGCTCATAGTGTGTCCTATAGTGGTATCACTGAGGGTAAACTGGTATTTGTTTTCCTGACATCTGGGCCTTTTTTGAAAAATCATGATGTTGGTTTTTTTTAGATTTACTGTTAGAGCCCAATTTTGGCAGTATTTGTCGAGTAGGTCTAGTTGTTGCTGTAATCCCTGTTCTGTGGGAGACAGCAGCTATCTCCCTCTGTTGGTGTCTCTCTGTATCACAGTGCTCAGTCTCACCTTTATCTCTCTCCCTCTGTTGGTGTCTCTCTGTACCACTGTACTCAGTCTCTCCTTTATCTCTCTCCCTCTGCTGGTGTCTCTCTGTATCACTGTACTCAGTCTCACCTTTATCTATCACCCTCTGCTGGTGTCTCTCTGTATCACAGTGCTCAGTCTCACCTTTATCTATCTCCCTCTGCTGGTGTCTCTTTGTATCACTGTACTCAGTCTCACCTTTATCTATCACCCTCTGTTGGTGTCTCTCTGTATCACAGTGCTCAGTCTCACCTTTATCTATCTCCCTCTGCTGGTGTCTCTCTGTATCACTGTACTCAGTCTCACCTTTATCTATCTCCCTCTGCTGGTGTCTCTCTGTAACACAGTACTCAGTCTCACCTTTATCTATCAGCCTCTGTTGGTGTCTCTCTGTATCACAGTGCTCAGTCTCACCTTTATCTATCTCCCTCTGCTGGTGTCTCTCTGTAACACTGTACTCAGTCTCACCTTTATCTATCTCCCTCTGCTGGTGTCTCTCTGTATCACAGTGCTCAGTCTCACCTTTATCTCTCTCCCATGATAGGGTTCCCCTTGTCCTTACCTTTCACCTCACCAGCCTTCACTTTCAACGGATCATCCTCCGCCATTTCCGCCACCTCCAGCGTGATCCCACTACCAAACACATCTTCCCCTCATTTCCCCGTTCAGCATTCCAAAGGCAACGCTCCCTCCGCGACACCCTGGTCCACTCCTCTATCACCCCCAGCACCCCTTCGCCTTCATTCAGCACCTTCCCATGCAAGCACAGGAGATGCAACACCTGCCATTTTACATCCCCCCTTCCCACTGTCCAGGGCCCCAAACACCCCTTCCAGGTGAAACAGCGATTTACTTGTACTTCTCACAATCTAGTGTACTGTATTCACTGCTCACGATGTGGGCTCCTCTACATTGGGGAGACCAAACGCAGATTGGGTGACCACTTTGCGGAACACCTCCATTCAGTCCGTACGGGTGAACCTGAGCTTCCGATCGCCTGTCACTTTAATTCACCGTTCCACTCCCACTCTGATCTCTCTGTCCTCGGGCTATTGCATTGTTCCAATGAAGCTCAACGTAAGCTCGAGGAACAGCACCTCATCTTTCGATTGGGCACTTTACAGCCTGCCAGACTCAACATCTCTCCTGCCTTCCGCCCTATCACAGACCTTGCCTTTTGTTCTTTCCTCCCCTCCACCTTTCCCTGCCCGTACACTTGCTTAAAAACCTGCACCATCTCCAACTTTTTCCAGCTCTGACGAAGGGTCATCGACCTAAAACGCTAAATGAAAGAAATTTGTATTAGTAAAAAAAAGTACTGGAGAGATTAATGGGACTGAAAGCCAATAAATCCCCTGGACCTGATGGCCTACATCCTAGGGTTTTGAAAGAGTTGACTATAGAGATAGTGGATGCATCGGTTGTCATTTTCCAAAATTCCACAGATTCTGGACCAGTTTCTGTGGATTGGAAGGTAGCAAATGTAACCCTATTCTTTAAGAAAGGAGGGAGAGAGAAAACCGGGAACTACAGACCAGTTAGCCTGACATCAATAGTAGGGGGTAGCAAAATACTGCCGATGCTGGAAATCCGAAGTAACAACAGAAAATGCTGGAAAAACTCAGCAGGCCAGGGAACATCTGTGGAGAGAAAATAGAGTCAAGGTTTCGAGACAAACTCTGTGTCAAGACTGGAAAGGCCGAGGAAATGGAATAGATTGAGAGGCCAGGCTGGGAGAGAACAAAAGAGAAGTGAAGAGACATTAAGAGGTATTCAAAGCGAGACGCGATGGTGATAGGACTAGTGGAGACAAAAGACGGCTCGAGATTAGGTGTGAAATGTGCTGGCAGAATGGGAGACAGCTGCCATGTGGGAGAGAGAAAAAAAAGGAAAGTGCGGGGGGTGGTGGCGGGGGGGGGGGCGGGGGGAAACCAAAACAAAGGTGTGGATAAAAATATAAGTAAAAATGTAATGGGGGCCGAGGTTATGATCTGAAATTGTTGAACTCGATATTGAGTCCGGAAGGCTGTAAAGTGCCTAATCGGAAGATGAGGTGCTGTTCCTCGAGTTTACGCTGAGCTTCCGTGGAACAATGCAAGAGGCGGAGGATGGTGAGGTCCGAGTGGGAATGGAGTGGTGAATTAAAGTGACAGGCGACCGGAAGCTCAGGGTCACCCTGACAGACTGAACGGAGGTGTTCCGCAAAGCAATAGTAGGGAAATTGCTCGAATCTATTATTAAGGACGTGGTAACGGGGCACTTAGAAAATAATAATAGGATTGGGCAGAGTCAGCACGGATTTATGAAAGGGAAATCGTGTTTGACAAATCCGTTAGAGTTTCTTGAGGTTGTAACGAGCAGAATAGATAAGGGTTAACCAGTGGATGTGGTGTATTTGGATTTTCAGAAGGCATTCGATAAGGTGCCACACAAGAGGTTATCAAACAAAATTAGGGCTCATGGGATTGGGGGAAATATATTAGCATGGACTGAGGATTGGTTAACGGACAGAAAACAGAGAGTAGGAATAAACGGGTCATTTTCGGGTTGGCAGGCTGTAACTAGTGGGGCACCGCAGGGATCAGTGTTTGGGCCTCAGCTTTTCACAATCTACATCAATGGTTTGGATGAGGGGACCAAATGTAATATCTCCAAGTTTGCTGATGATACAAAGCTGGGTGGGAATGTAAGTTGTGAGGAGGATGCAAGGAGGCTTCAAGGGAATATAGACTGGCTAAGTGAGTGGGCAAGAACATGGCAAATGGAATATAATGTGGAGAAATGTGAAGTTATCCACTTTGGTAGGAAAAATAGAAAAGCAGAGTATTTTTAAATGGTGAGAGATTGGGAAATGTTGGGGTTCGGAGGGACCTGGGTGTCCTTGTACACGAATCACTGAAAGTTAACATGCAGGTACAGCAAGCAATAAGGAAAGCAAATGGTCTGTTGGCCTTTATTACAAGAGAATTTGAGTAAAAGTGTAAAGACATCTTACTGCAATTATATAGGGCCCTGGTGAGACCACACCTGGAGTATTGTGGACAGCGTTGGTCTCCTTACCTAAGGAAGGATATACTTACCATAGAGGGAGTGCAGCGAAGGTTCACCAGACTGGTTCCTGGGATGGGGGGATTGTCCTATGGGGAGAGGTTGAGTAGACTAGGCCTATATTCTCTAGAGTTTAGAAGAATGAGAGGTGATCTCATTGAAACATACAAAATTCTTACAGGGCCTAACAGGGTAGATGCAGGGAGGATGTGTCTCCTGGCTGGGTAGTCTAGAACCAGGGGTCACAGTCTCAGAATAAGGGGTCGGCCATTTAGGACTGAGATGAGGAGAAATTTCTTCACTGAGGGAGGTGAATCTTTGGAATTCTCTACCCCAGGGGGCTGTGGAGGCTCAGTCATTGAGTATATTCAAGACAGAGATCGATAGATTTTTTTATATTAAGGGAATCAAGGGATATGGGGATAGCTCAGGAAAGTGGAGATGATGTAGAAGATCAGCAATGATCTTATTGAATGGTGGAGCAGAACGAGGGGCCAAATGGCCGACTCCTGCTCCTATTTCTTATGTTCTTATGTTCTTATGAATCAAACCCCGTGCTGTACCTGCCCTGGGAGTGTTTGATGGGACAGTGTAGAGGGAGCTTTACTTTGTATCTAACCCGTGCTGTACCTGCCCTGGGAGTGTTTGATGGGACAGTGTAGAGGGAGCTTTACTCCGTATCTAACCCGTGCTGTACCTGCCCTGGGGGTGTTTGATGGGACAGTGTAGAGGGAGCTTTACTCTGTATCTAACCCGTGCTGTACCTGCCCTGGGCGTGTTTGATGGGACAGTGCAGAGGGAGCTTTACTCTGTATCTAACCCGTGCTGTACCTGCCCTGGGAGTGTTTGATGGGACAGTGTAGAGGGAGATTTACTCTGTATCTAACCCGTGCTGTACCTGCCCTGGGGGTGTTTGATGGGACAGTGTAGAGGGAGTTTTACTCTGTATCTAACCCGTGCTGTACCTGCCCTTTGAGTGTTTGATGGGAGAGTGTAGAGGGAGCTTTACTCTGTATCTAACCCGTGCTGTACCTGCCCTGGGAGTGATGGTGGGAGAGTGTAGAGGGAGCTTTACTCTGTATCTAACCGTGCTGTACCTGCCCTGGGAGTGTTTGATGGGAGAGTGTAGAGGGAGCTTTACTCTGTATCTAACCCGTGCTGTACCTGCCCTGGGAGTGTTTGATGGGACACTGTAGAGGGAGCTTTACTCTGTATCTAACCCATGCTGTACCTGCCCTGGGAGTGTTTGATGGGACAGTGTAGAGGGCGCTTTACTCTGTATCTAACCCGTACTGTACCTGCCCTGGGAGTGTTTGCTGGGACAGTGTAGAGGGAGCTTTACTCTGTATGTAACCCGTGCTGTACCTGCCCTGGGAGTGTTTGATGGGACAGTGTAGAGGGAGCTTTACTCTCTATCTAACCCTGTGCTGTACCTGTCCTCGGAGTGTTTGATGGGACAGTGTAGAGGGAGCTTTACTCTGTATCTAACCCGTGCTGTACCTGCCCTGGGAGTGTTTGATGGGACAGTGTAGAGGGAGCTTTACTCTGTATCTAACCCGTGCTCTACCTGCCCTGGGAGTGTTTGATGGGACACTGTAGAGGGAGATTTACTCTGTATCTAACCCATGCTGTACCTGCCCTGGGAGTGTTTGAAGAGACAGTGTAGAGGGTGCTTTACTCTGTATCTAACCCGTGCTGTACCTGCCCTGGGACTGTTTGGTGGGACAGTGTAGAGGGAGCTTTACTCTGTATCTAACCCGTGCTCTACCTGCCCTGGGAGTGTTTGATGGGACAGTGTAGAGGGAGCTTTACTCTGTATCAAACCCGTGCGGTACCTGTCCTGGGAGTGTTTGATGGGACAGTGTCGAGGGAGCTTTACTCTGTATCTAACCCGTGCTGTACCTGCCCTGGGAGTGTTTGAAGGGACAGTGTAGAGGCAGCTTTACTCTGTATCTAACCCGTGCTGTACCTGCCCTGGAAGTGTTTGAAGGGACAGTGAAGAGGGAGCTTTACTCTGTATCTAACCCGTGCTGTACCTGCCCTGGGAGTGTTTGCAGGGACAGTGTAGAGGGAGCTTTACTCTGTATCTAACCCGTGCTGAACCTGCCCTGGGAGTGTTTGATGGGACAGTGTAGAGGGAGCCTTACTCTGTATCTAACCCGTGCTGTACCTGCCCTGGGAATGTTTGATCACTAAATGCCCTTGAGAAGGTGGTGGTGAGCCACCTTCTTGAACTGCTGCATTCCGTGTGGTGAAGGTACTCCCACAGTGCTGTTAGGGAGGGAGTTCCAGGATTTTGAACCAGTGACGATGAAGGATCGACGATATATTTCCAAGTCAGGATGGTGTGTGACTTGGAGGGGATCTTGGAGGTGGTGGTGTTCCCATGTGTCTGCTGCCCTTGTCCTTCTAGGTGGAAGAGGTCACGAGCTTGGGAGGTGCTGCCGAAGAAACCTTGGCGAGTTGCTGCAGTGCATCTTGTAGATGGTACACACTGCAGCCACGGTACACCGGTGGTGGAGGGAGTGAATGTTTAATGTGGTGGATGAGGTGCCAATCAAGCGGGCTGCTTTGTCCTGGATGTTGTCGAGCTTCTTGAGTGTTGTTGGAGCTGCACTCATCCAGGCAAGTGGAGAGTATTCCATCACACTCCTTACTTGTGCCTTGTAGATGGTGGAAAGGATTTGGGGAGTCAGGAGGTGAGACACTCGCCACAGAACACCTGGCCTCTGACCTGCTCTTGTTGCCACAGTATTAATGTGGCTGGTCCAGTTCAGTTTCTGATTAATGGTGACCCCCAGGATGTTGCTGGTGGGGGATTCAGTGATGGTAATGCCGTTGAATGTCATGGGGCGGTGGTTAGACTCTCGCTTGTTGGAGATAGTTCTTGACTGGCACTTGTGTGATGCGAATGTAACTTGCCACTTATCAGCCCAAGCCTGAACGTCACCCAGGTCTTGCTGCATGTGGGCACGGACTGCTTCATTATCTGTGGAGTTGTGAATGGAACTGAACAATGTGCAATCATCAGCCAACATCCCCATTTCTGACCTTAGGATGGAGGACGGTCATTGATGAAGCAGGTAAAGATGTTTGGGCCTAGGATACTGCCCTGAGGAACTCCTGCAGCGATGTCCTGGGGCTGAGATGATTGGCCTCCAACAACCACAACCATCTTCCTTTGTGCTAGGTGTGACTCCAGCCAGTGGAGAGTTTTTCCCCTGAATCCCATTGACTTACACGTCTCCTTGATGCCACACTCGGTTAAATTCTGCCTTGATGTCAAGGGCAGTCACTCTCACCTCACCTCTGGAATTCAGCTCTTTTGGCCATGTTTGGACCAAGGCTGCAATGAGGTCTGCAGCCGAGTGATCCTGGCATAAACCAAACTGGGCATCAGTGAGCATGTTATTGGTGAGTAAGTGCCGCTTGATAGCACTATTGATGACACCTTCCATCACTTTGCTGATGATTGAGAGTAGACTGATGGGGCGGTAATTGGCCAGGTAGGATTTGTCCTGCTTTTTGTGGACAGGACATACCTGGGCAGTTTTCCACATGGCCGGATAGATGCCAGTGTTGTAGCTGTACTGGAACAGCTTGGCTAGAGGCGCGGCTAGTTCTGGAGCACACGTCTTCAGCACGATAGCCGGGATGTTGTCGGGGCCCATAGCCTTTGCTGTATCCAGTGCGCTCAGCCGTTTCTTCATATCACGTGGAGTGAATTGAATTGGCTGAAGACTGGCTTCTGTGATGGTGGGGACTTCAGGAGTCGGCTGATATGGATCATCATCTTGGCACTTCTGGCTGAAGTTCGTTTCAAACGCTTCAGCCTTGTATTTTGCACTCACGTGCTGGGCTCCACCATCATTGAGGATGGGGATATTCATGGAGTCTCCTCCTCCCCTTAGTTGTTTAATGGTCCACCACCATTCATGACTAGATGTGGCAGGACTGCAGAGCTTTGATCTGCTCCGTTGATTGTGGGATCGCTTAGCCCTGTCTATAGCATGCTGCTTCCACTTTTTAGCATGCATGTAGTCCTGTGTTGCAGCTTCCCCAGGTTGGCACCTCATTTTTAGGTACGCCTGGTGCTGCTCCTGGCACGCTCGTCTACACTCGTTATTGAACCAGGGTTAGTCCCCTGGCTTAATGGTAACGGTAGAGTGAGGGATACGCCGGGCCATGAGTTTACAGATTGTGGTGGAATACAATTCTGCTGCTGCTGATGGCCCACAGCGCCTCATGGATGCCCAGTTTTTAGCTGCTAGATCTGTTCTGAATCTATCCCATTTAGCACGGTGGTAGTGCTACACAACACGATGGAGGGTGTCCTCAGTGTGAAGATGGGACTTCGCCTCCACAATGACTGTGCGGTGGTCACTGCTACCAATGCTATCATGGACAGATGCATCTGCGACAGGTAGATTGGTGAGGACGAGATCAAGTAGGTTTTTCCCTCGTGCTGGTTCTCTCACCACCTGTCGCAGGCCCAGACTGGCAGTTATATCCTTCAGGACTCTGCCAGCTCGCTCAGTAGTGGTGATACCGAACCACTCTTGGTGATGGACATTGAAGTCCCCAACCCAGAGGACATTCTGTGCCCTTGCTACCCTCAGTGCTTCTTCCAAGTGGTGTTCAACATGGAGGAGTACTGATTCATCAGCTGAGGGAGGGTGGTAGGTGGTAATCAGCAGGAGGTTTCCTTGCCCATGCTTGACCTGAAGCCATGAGACTTCATGGGGTCCAGAGTCAGTTGAGGACTCCCAGGGCCACTCCTTCCTGACTGTATACCGCTGTACCGCCACCTCTGGTGTGTCTGTCCTGCCGGTGGGACAGGACATAACCCGGAATGGTGATGGAGGAGTCTGGGATATTGGCTGAAAGGTCTGATTCTGTGAGTATGTCAGGATGTTGCTTGACTAGTCTGTGGGACAGCTCTTCCAATTTTGACACAACTCCCCAGGTGTTATAATGAGCAGGACTTTGCAGGGTCGACTGGGCTGTCTGTGCCTTGGTCGTGTCCGAAGCTGGTGCCAAGGCCGATGCCATTTGTTCCGTCCATTTTTATTCTCATTATTGTTTCTCATAGACATTTGTTACAACTGAGTGGCTTTCTAGGCCATTTCAGAGGGCAGTTAAGAATCAACCACATTGCTGTGGGTCTGGAGTCACATATAGGCCAGACCGGGTAAGGACGGTAGATTTCCTTCGCTAAAGGACATTAGTGAACCAGATGGGCTTTTCCGACAATCTGGCATTTTCATGGGACCCATTACTTGTTGTGTATGTACTGTTGTGTATGTACCTTTAAGAGAATAACTGGCCTCAGACTGCAGTACCGGCAGTGACCACCCCTGTATAAAAGGCGCTAGAGAGCCTCTGTTGTTTAGTTTCGTTATGGACTTCCACCAGTAAAGATCTGTTTGTTTTCACTCCTGCTAGTCCGTATCTCAATCATTCACGGACTTAACACTGGCGACGAGTAAGAAACGAACTTACCTGCAACTCAGCAGCAGCTCCAATGGCGTTGTTGAAGGTCGGAGCCAGAAAAAAAAAAAGAGGCCATTGAAACTCGAGAAACGGGCGTCGACCGTCAATCATCGATTTAAAAACTTGCAGGAGCGACTTTCCAGAGCCAGGCTGGGTTCCTCGGTCCGTGGTTTCCCAGCTAATCGGGCTGGTGGCAGGTAGTGCTCTGATCCTTCCTGGGCTGCGGCGGGCTGAAGCTCGATCGGGTGGCCTTTCAATGGGGCCAGGCAGCGAGTCGTGAAGCAAAGAGAGAGAGGGTGGAGCACACAGGACGCGGCCGGTGTTTCGAAGCCGGGCAGCGTTCGGACCTAAGAAGAGGGAGGGAAGTGTCCCAAAGGGTCCGCTCCACGACGGGAAAATAATAAAAGAAAAAGAATACGCGCAAGAAACCGTGGAAAGCAGCGCTAACAACAGCGGGGAAGAAGACAAAGCGCGGGAGGCGCCATTTTGTTAAATCTGGGAAGAAGGCGAAGCGTGGGAGGTGCCATTTTAGATTTGCAAGATGCCAAAGACTGGCTGTATCACTGCTTTTGATAATACATCAGAGGACTGGACCACGTATGTGGAAAGAGTCGAGGTATATTTCGAGGCAAACGATATAGCGGAGGGGGAACAGACATCGATATTGCTAAACATAATGTGCACTAGAATGTACGGCCTATTGCGGGACCTGATTACTCCAGCCAAACCGAAGGTGAAGAGTTTTAATGAAATTGTTGCTGTCCTCCAGGAACACTTAAACCCTGCATCGCTGTTGATAGCAGAAAGATTTAAATTCCACAGGAGAACTCAGCACAAAGATGAGAGCAATGCTGAGTGTCTTACGGAACTACGCAAGCTATCAAAGCACTGCCAGTTCGGAGCAGGACTGGCAGATACCCTACGGGACAAATTTGTCTGTGGACTCCTGAGTGAAGGAACACAGAAGAAGTTACTCTCAGAAAAAGAGCTGACGCTAGTTAAGGCTTTCAGCGTGGCAGTATCGTATGAAGCAGCAGCCAGGGGAGCTGCAGAAATTCAACAAAAACCACAAGAATACGGCACCCACGAAATGACACGGGGATTTGCAAAATGTTATCGCTGCGGCAGAACTAACCATGACCAGAAGGACTGCTGGTCCAAAGACAAAATATGCAGACAATGCGGGAAGGTTGGACACATTGCACGAGTTTGTAGGTCTGGGAAGAAGACCAGCGACAACAAAAAGGCTACTAAGGAACCGTACAAGAAAGTACAAAAGGTGACGGACAGTAGTTCCGAAGACCAGATGAGCGATAGTGAATCCGGAAACAGGAGACTAAGCTGTCTCAAACTTCACAATGTAATCGCAAAAGAGGATCACTGAGCCATTTGGGTCACTCTCACGATAGCAGGGTCCCAAGTTAAAATGGAATTGGATGCAGGATCAGCGCTAACTGTCATGAATCGACGAGACTACGAGTGGCTATTTTCACACATACCCTTGAGAGAGACATCCATCATCTTGACGACGTATACGGGGCAAAAAGTATACCCCAGAGGAAAAATAAGGGTGCCTGTCGAATACAATGGCAAGAAAATATGGAAATTGTATCTCTACATACTGCCAAATGGTGGACCACTGTTATTGGGACGGGAATGGATCAGGAAGATAAACTTAGATTGGCATTCCATTCATGCAATGACGGTGGACGGTAAAAAAGATGACGACGTCACTCCTGGACGATTGTCAACAATCTTAGCTAGCGCCAAAGAGGTATTTCAACAAGAACTGGGCACACTTAAAGGTGTAACCGCCTCGTTAAAAATAGAAGAGAATGCAGTTCCCAAGTTTTTCAAAGCGAGACCGGTACCAGATGCAATTCACCCAGCCGTCGAGGCAGAGCTGGAGAATCTGGAAAAGGCGGGCGTGTTGTCTAAGGTCGACTGGAGCGAGTGGGCGACACCCATCATTCCTGTCATGAAGAAAACGTTAAACAATAAGTCCGGGGAGCCAAGGAAGATTCGCATCTGTGGGGATTTCAAGGTGACGGTGAACCCTGTCCTTCACACAGTACAATATCCTCTTCCAAGGATAGAAGACATCTTCGCCTCACTGTCTGGAGGGAAGCATTTTACAAAAATTGACCTAGCACAAGCATATTTGCAGATGGAGGTTGAAGAGTCCTCTAGGAAGTATCTCACGATAAACACTCACAAAGGTCTTTACCAGTATCATCGATTGGTATTCGGAGTAGCATCGGCTCCGGCGATATGGCAAAGAGCGATGGAACAAGCCCTGCAAGGGATTCCGGGGACTCAGTGTTACTTGGACGACATCCTTGTAACAGGTGTCTCAATCATTCACGGACTTAACATGTACCTTTAAGGGAAGAACTGGTTTTAGACTGCAGTACCGGCAGTGACCACCCCTGTATAAAAGGCCCTAGCAGGCTTCTGTATTTCAGTCTGACATCACCCTCCTGTTCAGTAAAGTACCTGTTAAACTGTTCTCCCAAAGTCCGTGTATTATTGAGGCGCGGACTTTACAGTGGCGACGAGTAAGTTTGAACTCACCTGCACTGTTGCATCATCTCACTGGGATCTCACCCTGAGAGGAGGTTTCTTGGAGGTCGTAGTCTGAGCAACGGGCGTCGACCGCGGGCAACCACCCAAAGGATTCATCGGTGTTCGGAGAATTGCGGGAGAGGCTGTGGAGAGCTGAGCTTGGCTCCCCAGTTAAGGTGTTCCAGCAAATCGTGCTGGTAGCAGGTAGTGCGCTGACCCTTCCGGACTGCGGCGGGCTCAAGCTCGATCGAGCGGCTCCACAAAACGGGCCACGCAGCATCGCCGGGAAAAGAAAACAAAAGAGAGAGAGAGGGTGGAGCGCACAGGGCGCGGTCGGTGCTCAAGAACCGGGCAGCAGAGAGAAAATAAACGGGGGGAAGGAAAATGAGACACGCCGAAGCCGCGGGTCGCCGCCATTACCCTGTAGAATGCTAGGAGCAGCGTGGCAGCAAGGGGAAGAAGGAAAAGCGCAGGATGCGCCATTTTATACCGTTGGGGAAGAAGGAAAAGCGCGGGAGGCGCCATTTTAAATCACCCAAGATGCCGAAAAGTGGCAGTATCACTGCTTTCGACAACGAGGTAGAAGACTGGACCACGTATGTGGAAAGAATTGAAGTGCACTGCAAGGCAAATGAGGTGGCCGATGGAAAGAGGGCGTTGGTATTATTGAATTTGAAGGCCTATTGCAGAATTTAATTACCCCAGCTAAACCAATGGAGAAAAGTTTTAAGGAGATTGTTAATATCTTACAGGAACACCTAAACCCTACACCACTGCTGATAGCAGAAAGATTCAAGTTCCATAAAAGAAACCAGCACAAAGATGAGAGCAATGCTGACTATCTTACGGAACTATGCAAGTTATCGAAGCACTGCTAGTTCGGAGCAGGACTGGCAGACACCTTACGGGATACGTTTGTCTACGGGCTCCAGAGTGAAGGAACCCAGAAATGACTACTTTCGGAAAAGGACCTGACGCTAGAACAGGCTTTCAGCGTGGCAGTATCCTATGAAGCAGCAGCACGTGGAGCTGTGGAAATACAACAGAAACCACAAGAATACAGCACTAACGAAATGGCATATGGAGCAGAAAAGTGCTATCGCTGCGGCAGAACTACCCATGAGCAGAAGGACTGCTGGTTTAAGGACAAAGTATGCGGGCAACGTGGAAAAATGGGATATATAGCAAGAGTCTGCAGGTCAGGAAAGAAAACCAACACGACAAGAACTACTAAGGAACAGTACAAGAAAGTAAAGAAACTGACAGACAGTAGTTCGGAAGATCAGGAGAGTGATAAGGACTCTGGGAGCAGGAGACTAAGTTGTCTAAAGTTACACAATGTGATCGCAAAGGAGGATCACCGAACCATTTGGGTCACCCTCATGATAGCAGGGTCCCAGTTAAAGATGGAATTGGACACAGGATCAGCCCTAACTGTCATGATTCGACGAGACTATGAGTGGCTATTCTCACACATACCCTTAAAGGACACGTCTATTGGGCCAGAAATTCCAGGCCAGAAGCGTGAGTACGGTCGGCTTACTCAAGCTTCTGGCCGTTGGAAATGCCGGCGTTCAGCATGAACAGCGCATGCGGGGAACGCCTGCATTTCCAGACCTCGAGCGCGTGCGACTGCACAGGCAGCGCTTGCGCAGTGAACTTCGTGGATTTCATTCATGAAATCCGTGAGGTTAAGTCCTTAGAAGTTACACTGAGAAAAAGCAAGTGTAAAGTGGTTCATTGGCTGCGGAGGAAGATATATTTTATCGTGGAGCTTTTGAAATGCAATATTTTTGTTTGGGAAAGGGAGGGAAGTTATTTTAAGAAATTTTAAGTAAGTTTTAAAGTTAAAATTTTTTTTTTTTAAAGGGTTTTCAGAACGGTAGGTAGAAGGAGCAATTGTGGCTGTGTGAATGGAATGTGAGAATGAGTTATGTATGTATGTCCACATATATTCCTTTACGTATATGTATGTATGTTTTATATTCCTTTACTATGAATGTATGTTTTTAATTATGATTTTCCAATAAGTTACTTTCTCTGAAAGTCATAATTAAATAATACATTCATACACATAAGTAAAGGAATATATACATAACACGCAAAGGAATATATACAGACATACATACTTTCAGAAGCTCCACGATAAGAAATATCTTCCTCCGCAGCCTCTGGAGCAACTGTACCCATGCTTCTTTCATGTGTAAGTTGTAATGACTGGACCTCACTGAAAGCATTAATGAAAGCGGCGAATTATACTGCGCACGCGCTGCATGTGCAGTCGCACGCTATCTGCCTCTGAACCCCTTCGTTCAGAGGACAGGAAATGCCGGTTTTCCCCACATGCACTGTGCATGCTGAAAACCGGCATTTCATCCGGCCAGATGCGTAAGTACCCCGACCGTACTAGCGCATTTGGAAGGGAATTATTGGGCCAACATTTTACATGTCAATAAAATAAAAAATTTAACACTTGCACGACTTGCCCCCTCGCATCTGCGACTGAGGGTCCAAGGAGGTGCATTGCGCAAGAGGTCATCATCGGACGTATCCTCACACTGTTCCCTTTGGGGAACTGTATGAAGTGGTGGAAGGATCTATGGCCGTGATTAACGCTCAATCCGTGACCGTAACCATCTTTGAACCAGCCATTAGGGTGGTTAGTCCTATGGCGGGAGGGTTTTATGGGCTCCCACAACCCATCTGAGGGGGGGGGGGGGGGGCCACCAACACCCACGGACGCAAGTATCCCGCTGGATGTCCACCCAGAATTTAAAGTTGGAGCTCCGACTCCACTTGCCGGGACTGTCTGGAGTGGGGTTCAAAACCCTACTCCTTCTAGCCCAGCGGCGGGGATGCTTACTGCTACGCAAAAGGCCCACTCCGCACAAAAGGTGACACCCATACGTTTCCTGCGCCTTTTCCCTCCCCGTGACTGGAGCCCTATGCTGCCATTTCACGTTGCTATTCGGATTGGGCGTTTGTCATAGCGGTAGGATCCCCGCCGCTGGGCCAGATCAGGGTAGGGTTTCGAACCCCGCTCCAGACAGTCCCGGCAAGTGGAGTCGGAGCTCCGGCTCTAAATTCTGGGTTGACATCCAGTGGGATATTTGCGTCCGTGGGTGTGGGTGGCCCCCCCTCCTTGTATAGCTTGTGGGAGCCCGTAAAACCCTCCCGCCATAGGACTAACCGCCCTAATGGCTGGTTCAAAAATGGTTACGGTCACGGAATGAGCGTTAATCACGGCCATAAATCCTTCCACCACTTCATACAGTTCCCCAAAGGGAACAGTGTGAAGACACGTATGACGACGACATTGCTAAATAAATAAATGGAATTAAAAAAATTCTTTTAGGGCTTTTAAAAGTCTTTAAATTGCTTTAATTCTCTTTAAAACTACTTCAGATTACTCAAAATAATGTAAACATTTTAAAAAGTTTATAAAAGTTACCAAAATCTTCAAAAAACTTCCAAAAACCTATTTAAACTGCTGCTTTGCATGTAAAAAAGCAAAGCAGCTTGACAGAAACATTGGGCGCGTGTCCAGTGAAACTGAGACCTCAAGGGGCGTGTCTCACTTACACTGCACGCTCCTGGGTCCGCGCTGGCTGCACTCCTGGGCGGCGTGACGTCATACGCTGCCCGGGAATGTGCTTTCCATTTCTCCAAGTTCAGGCGTCCCAGAAGCTGATCGGCAGGAGCGCGGGGTAAGTGCAAATACGGGGCTTGCACGCGCTGCAAGCCCCGTTCTGGAATTTCTGGCCCATTGTATTGAAGACATAAACGGGGCAAAAGGTCTACCCCAGAGGAAAAATAAGGGTGCCAGTAAAATATAACGGCAAGGAAACACAGACACTATATATGTATATACTACGAGATGGAGGACCACCATTATTGGGACGTGAATGGATCTGAAAAATACAATTGGATTGGCATTCCATTCAGGCGCTAACTGTGACTGACAAAAAGGATGATGACGTCGCACCTGGACGTCTGTCACAAATTCTATCTGACGCGGAAGAGGTGTTCCAACAAGGACTTGGGACTCTAAAAGGAGTAAAGGCAACCATAAAGATTGAAGATAACGCAAACCCCAAATTTTTTAAGTCCAGACCGGTGCCATAAGCGATCCGCCCAGCCGTTGAAGCTGAACTGGAGAGTCTGGAGCGTTCGGGTGTGCTGTCCAAGGTGGACTGGATTGAGTGGGCCACACCCATCGTTCCTGTAATGAAGAAAGCATTGAGCAGCATGCCTGGGGAGCCGAAGAAGGTTCGCATCTGTGGGGACTTCAAGGTGACTGTGAACCCAGTCCTGCACACAGTACAATATCCACTTACGCGGATAGAAGATATTTTCGCCTCACTATCTGGAGGGAAACGTTTTACAAAGATTGATCTGGCCCAAGCGTATCTACAAATGGGGGTGGAAGAAGCATCTAGAAAATACCTCACGATAAACACTCACAAAGGCCTTTACCAGTACAATCGACTGGTATTCGGGGTAGCATCAGCCCCGGCTATTTGGCAGAGAGCGATGGAACAAGTCCTGCAAGGGATCCCGGGGACCCAGTGTTATTTGGACGACATCCTGGTTACGGGCGAAAATGACAGTGAACACCTTGCCAACCTGGAGCAGGTGCTCGCGAGATTACAGGAATATGGGCTACGAGCCAACCGCCCCAAATGCGAGTTCTTCAGGAGACAAATCTCGTATTGTGGCCACATGATTGATGAGGAAGGGTTGCATAAGTCGCTGGACAAGATTGAGGCTGTAGTCAAGGCTCCAGCACCGGAAAATGTTTCGCAACTGAGGTCGTTCCTCGGGTTGGTGAACTACTACCATAAGTTCTTGCCGAATTTATCTACAATTCTGCACCCACTGAATGCCCTGCTGCAAACTGGAGTAACATGTAAATAGAGTGATGAGTGTAAGCGTGCCTTTCAGGAATGTAAATGCCTAATCACTTCAAAAGAAGTATTGGCCCACTACAACCCAACACTACCGATTCGGTTGGCATGTGATGCGTCACCTTACGGCATTGGAGCGGTGCTGTCACACAAATTCCTTGACGGTTCAGAGAGGCCAATAGCCTTTGCGTCGTGCTCGCTAACCTCAGCCGAGCGTAACTACACCAAGATTGACAGGGACGCCCTCCGCCTGGTGTGGGCGGTGAAGAAGTTCAATCACTATCTGCACGGGCAGAAATTCACCCTACTGACTGATCATCAGCCCCTAGTCTCCATTTTTAACCCAAAGAAGGGCGTTCCGGTGATGACGGCGCAATGGCTGCAAAGATGGTCACTTTTTCTAGGGGCACATCAGTACGGCATAGAGTACAAGGGTATGAAACAGCATGGAAACGCTGATGGGCTGTCGCGCCTACCGTTGACTACGGTAGAAGAAGCACCTGCAGTGGACCCTGTTGAGATATTCCATGCGACCATAGTCGAATGTTTGCCTGTTACAAACTCAAGTATAGAGAAGGAAACCCAAAATGACCCGACAATCTCTCGGGTCTATGATTTGACGGTGAAGGGATGGCCAGCATATGGCGACTCACTGTTGCCAGCATTCTCGCCAAGGAGAGAAGAGCTGTCAGTGTGCCGGGGAACCTTGATGTGTGGATCCCGAGTGGTAATTCCACCCAAGTTGAGAGATAGAGTACTCAATGAGCTTCACGAGTGTCATCTGGGAGGGGTAAAAATTAAGAGCCTAGCCAGGGCGTTTGTGTGGTGGCCGGGAATTGATAAAGAAATCAAGGATATGACCAAGAGATGCACAGGATGCCAGAAGGTCCAAAACGCTCCACCACAGGCCCCGCTACATCCATGGGAGTGGCCCTCATCTCCATGGCAACGGGTACACATTGATTTTGCTGGTCCATTTATGGACTCAATGTTTCTAATCGCTGTGGACGCCCATTCGAAATGGCCAGAGGTCATTAAAATTTCCTCCACCACCACGGAGAAAACTATTGCAGTCCTAAGGACCATCTTCGCCAGGAATGGGTTGCCAGAACAGATTTGCTCCGACAATGGGCCACAGTTCGTGTCTGAGGATTTCTGGAGGTTTCTGAGGAATAATGGGGTGAAACATTACACATCTGCCCCATATGATCCAGCCACAAATGGATTGGCTGAGAGGTTTGTTCAGACCTTTAAAAAGGCCATAAAGGCAATGTATAATGACGACATACCACTACAACACAAGGTGGATAATTTCTTGTTTGCGACACATGCAGTCACCAACCAAGCTCCAGCCGTACTGTTTTTCAACCGAAGGCTAAGATGTCGCCTGGATTTGCTCAAACCAAACATAAGACGAGATGTTGAGGATAAGCAGTTCCAGCACATAAATGAGAAGCCAACCAGGAGCTTCAAGATAGGGCAACCAGTCTTGACCCGCGACTACTGAACAGAAAAATGGCAGCCAGGAACGATATGCACACAGCAGGGACCACTAATGTACACAGTGAACGTGGGAGAGAGCATCGTGAGATGCCATGCTGACCAGATTCTAGAGTCACAGGAACAAGCCAAACCCATACCACGAGCAGGTGCACCTGGTAATCAACCCGAAGTACAGATTGCGTCTACCTCAGATGCAGTGGTATTGGAAGCTGACGAACCAACCAATGACAATGAACCAGAATCAACTCCGCCGCAAGAACAGGATACTCGAGAAAGGCGCTATCCAGTCAGGATCAGGAAGCCTCCTCAAAGACTGAACTTATAAATGATTATTTCAGTTGATGTATATAGTACCCAGAAAATTGTAATTAGTTATTATTTAGTTGTTAAATGAATGTTAGGTACTGTTTATCTAAAAGGGGAGGAATTGTTGTGTATGTACCTTTAAGGGAAGAACTGGTTTTAGACTGCAGTACCGGCAGTGACCACCCCTGTATAAAAGGCCCTAGCAGGCTCCTATATTTCAGTCTGACATCACCCTCCTGTTCAGTAAAGTACCTGTTAAACTGTTCTCCCGAAGTCCGTGTATTATTGAGGCGCAGACTTTACATTACTGATATTAGATTTTTTTCCAGAGTTATTTAACTAACTGAATTTAAATTCCCCAGCTGCCGCTGTGGGATTTGAACTCATGTCTCTTTCCCTCTCCCTCTCATTCCCTGTCTCTCTCTCCCCCTCTCTCTCCATGTCTCTCTCTCCATCCCTCTCATGCTCACTCTCTCTCCCCACTCTCTCTCTCTCTGTCTCTCTTTACATCTCTCTCTCCCCCTCTCCCTTTCTACCCCTCTCCATCTCTCACTCTGTCCTGCTGCACTGATCCTTCTCTCCTATTTTCTCTCTTTGGCTCCCTGTCTCGTTCGCACTCTCTCCCTGATTCTCTCTATCTCTCTGTCACTCTGTCTCTCTTTCACTCTCTGTCTCTCTCTTTCTCTCTCTCTCTATCTCTATCTTTCTGTCTCTCTTTCTCTGTCTGTCTCTCTCTTTCTCTCGCTCTTGCTCTCCTTCCCTTTCTCTTTCTCTCTCTCTGTCTCTCTTTGTCTGTCTCTCTCTCTGTCTCACTTTTTCTCTCACTCTGTCTCTCTTTCCCTTTCTCTGTCTCTATCTGTGTCTCTGTCTCTCTCCTTCTCTCTCTGTCTGTCTGTCTCTCTCTTTTTCTCTCTCTCTCTCTCGCTGTCTATAGTAATCTGGGATGTTAAGATTAAGGTTATCCACCAGGTGGTGCTGTAGCCAATGCTGCTGCTAAGGTCAGGGGTTGCTTCCTGTTAAGGTCAGGGGTTAGTTTCCTGCTACGGTCAGCAAAGGTGCAATGCCTGGAAGCAGGCCTGCCTGGTTGTCTCGCAGTCGTTCAATAAAGTAATCGTCTTAATCTTCATACCTCGCCTCTTCGAGTTCCTTGTCTCACTACTGTAATGATATCAGCAAATAGTGATGATATTTGCCTGTTTGATTATTATGCCTTACCAGCATATTTGCCTGTTTGATTATTTATGCCTTACCAGCAGAGGGCATGTGAGGGAGGCAGTTTAGTTTCGTTTTGGATGGATCTCTAAGATGGTGTCTCCTGTAAAACAGTTAACTTACTTGAACACACTTTAGATTAAAAGACATACTCTTTCATGAATGTGTCGTCATTGAACCCACATAGAAAACAATACAACTACATGGATTTATCACACTGTCTATCTCTCTTTCTCTCTCTGTGTCTCTCCCTCTGTCTCTCTCTCTCTGTCTGTCTCTTTCTCTCTCTATCACTTTCTCTCTCTATCTGACTCTCCCTCTCTGTCTCTATCTCTCTCTGTCTTCCTCTCCCTCTCTCGCTCCGTTTCTCTCTCTTCCTCTCTCTTCCTCTCTCTCTCCCCTCTCCCTCTCTTTCCCTGTCTCTCTCTCCCCCTCTTACTCTCAAGCTCACACTTTCTCTCTCCCTGTCTCCCTCTCTCCCTGTCTCATTCTCTCTCCCTCTCACTCTCTTTCTCTCCCACTCTCTCTACTCTCTCTCTCTCTCTCCATCTCCCCCTCTTTCTCTCTCCTCTCTCTCCCTTTCTCTCTTTTCCCTTGCCCTCTCGTTTCCTGTCTCTCTCTCGTTCCCCTCTCTCTCCCCCTCTCTCTCCATGTCTCTCTCTCTCTCTCTCACTCTCTCTCCCCGTTCTCTCTGTCTGTCTCTCTTTTCATCTCTCTCTCCCCCTCTCCCTTTCTACCCCTCTCCGTCTCTCACTCTGTCCTGCTGCACTGATCCTTCTCTCCTATTTTCTCTCTTTGGCTCCCTGTCTCTTTCGCACTCTTTCCCTGTCTCTCTCTATCTCTCCGTCACTCTGTCTCTCTCTCTGTCACTCTCCATTTCTCTCTTTGTCTCTCTCCCTGTCTCTCTTTCTCTGTCTGTCTCTCTCTTTCTCTCGCTCTCGCTCTCTTTCCCTTTCTCTTTCTCTCTCTCTGTCTCTCTTTCTCTGTCTGTCTCTCTCTCTCTGTCTCTCTCTCGCTGTCTGTCTCTTTCTCCCTCTATCTCTTTCTCTCTCTGTCTCTCTCTCTGTCTGACTCTTTCTCTCTGTCTCTATCTCTCTCTGTCTCTCACTTTCTTTCTCTCGCTCTCTTTCTCTTCCGCTTTAACTCTATGTCAAGCAGTCGCTCTCTCTCTCTCTCTCTTTCTCTCGCTCTGTCTCTCTTTTCCTTTCTCTGTCTCTGTCTGTCTCTCTCTGTCTCTGTCTCTCTCTCTCTGTCACTATCTCTCTCGCTCTGTGTCTCTCCCTCTGTCTGTCTCTCTGTCTGACTCTCTCTGTCTGTCTCTCTGTCTCTCTGTCTGTCTCTGTCTCTCTCTGTCTATCTCTCTGTCTCTCCCTCTGTCTCTTTCACTCTCTATCTCTTTCTCTCTCTGTCTCTCTCTCTCTCTCTCTGTTCCCCTCTCCCTGTTCCCCTGTCACTTTCTCGCCCTCTTTCTCTCCCTCTCTCTCTCCCCCTCTCTCCCCCCTCCCCTCTCTCTCTTTCCCGTCTCTCTCCCCCTCCCTCTCTTTCCCTGCATCTCTCTCTTTCTCTCTTTCTCGCTCTCTCTGTCTCCCTCTCTTTCCCTGTCTCTCTCCAATTCCAATTCCAATTCAAATGCTTTATTGGCATGAAAGTTTACAGAGAACCATATTGCCAAAGCTTACATAGCAAAAAGGTACAGTTTTCCAACATTCTGTAGGTGTCAATCGATTTGACATTTGTTGGGTACATACAATATTACTTTTAAACAATATTAATTTTAAACAGTCTTTGTACTTCATTTGGTACGTTCAATATTAATTTTAAACAGTCTTAATTTTAAACAGTCCTCAGGTTGTGACATGTTGTTACATATTTGGCCCCAAGGTATGGTCTGTCTCCTTCTCCCAGGACTAATCTCAATTTTGACAGGTCATCCAATACTTGAAATCTGGGGTTGTTTGGCTTAGCTTGTTGAATAATATGTTTCTTGATGTGTTGAATTTTTCGCATTTTAGGAGGAAATGCATCTCTGTTTCAACCTTGCCGGCCAGACATTGATCGCATATTCTATTCTCTCTAGGCTGCCAGGATTACTTGTATCTGCCTTTTTCAATTTCCAGTTGGTGGTCGCTTAGTCTGTACCTGGTGAGGGTCTGTCTCTGTTTTGTGTCTCTGATGGTCGTGAGGTAGTCTGCCAGTTTATATTCTCTTTTTAGGGCCCGGTAACATTCTAATCTGCTTTGGCTTTCGGTTATTTTGTTCCAATGTTCCAGGTAGGTTTCTTTGCATTTTTTAATGATTTGGTTCACTCGGATTGCTGTTTGGATGGCTGTGTTGGTCTGGGGCTGGTCAGGGTCCGCCTGGGTGCTTAGTTTCAGTAGCAGCTGACTCAGGGGACTCTTTTCTGGGTTTAGCTCTTGGGTCTGAAAGGCTTTGAAATGAAGGGTGTCTGGGGAGCTAGATTTGAGGTGATTTAGGAAGTTTAGTGCTCGTTTTTGGATGTTTATTATCAATGGGTATCTGCCGAGTTCGGCTCTGCATGCATTTGTTGGCGTTTTTCTTTGGGTGCGAAGGATGCTTCGGCAGAATTCTGCATGTAGGGCTTCTATTGTGTTTTTTTCCCATTTAGTGTAGCTTTGGTGATTTAGCGGGCCCCATACTTCACTACCGTACAGTGCAAAGGGCAGGATTATGCTGTCAAATATTTTGAGCCAGATTTTGATTGGGATTTGGATGTTGTAGAATTTTCTTTTTATTGCATATAGGGCTCTTCGTGCTTTTTCTTTTAGTGCATTCACTGCTATGCTGAAGCTCCCTGATGCTGTAATAGTTAGACCAAGGTAGGTGTAGCACATAGTGTGTCCTATAGTGATATCACTGAGGGTAAACTGGTATTTGTTTTCCTGACATCTGGGCCTTTTTTGAAAAATCATGATGTTGGTTTTCTTTAGATTTACAGTTAGAGCCCAATTTTGGCAGTATTTGTCGAGTAGGTCTAGTTGTTGCTGTAATCCCTGTTCTGTGGGAGACAGCAGAACCAGGTCGTCCGCATAGAACAGGGATTTCACTTCTCCATCCAGGAGACGGAGGCCTGTTGACTCGCTTTGCTCCAGCATGTCTGCTAATTCATTTATGTATATGTTGAACAGGGTCGGGCTCAAATTGCAGCCCTGCCGGACGCCTCTTCTCTGGGTGAAGAAATCGGTGCGTTTGTCTCCAATTTTGACCCCGCATTTGTTTTTCAGATACATTGATTTAATAAGGTCATAGACTTTGCCCCCTATTCCACACTGAAGAAGTTTATAATAGAGCCCTTCGTGCCATATAGAGTCAAAGGCTTTCTTGAAGTCGATGAAACAGGCGAATATTTTCCCATTTTTTGTTTGGTGTATATGTTTTTCAATGAGGGTGTGAAGGGTATAGATATGGTCGGCGGTGCAGTGTTTTGGAAGAAAGCCTATTTGGTTTTTTCTGAGGATGTTATGTTTGTTAAGAAAATCAAGTAATCTACTATTTAGAATACTGCAGAATAACTTCCCTAGACAGCTGTTGACACAAATGCCGCGGTAGTTATTTGGGTCTGATTTGTTTCCACTTTTATATACTATCCCCTCTCTCTGTCCCCTCTCCCTCTCTTTCCCTGTCTCTCTCTCTCTCTCCCTGCTCTCTCTCTCTGTCTCTCTTTTCATCTCACTCTCCCCCTGTCTCTATCCCCTCTCCCTCTCTCTCTCTCCCTCTTTCTCTCTCTCTCTCTGCTCTCTCTCTCTCTCTCTCTCTTTTCATCTCTCTCTCCCCCTCTTCCTTTCTACTCCTCTCCATCTCTCACTCTGTCCTGCTGCACTGATCCTTCTCTCCCATTTTCTCTCTTTGGCTCCCTGTCCCTTTTGCACTCTCTCCTTGTCTCTCTCTCTCTGTCTATCTCCCTGTCTATATCTCTCTCTATCTATCTGTCACTCTCTGTCACTCTGTCTCTCCATCTCTGTCTGTCTGTCTCTCTCTGTCTGATTCTTTATCTGTCTCTCTCTCACCCTCCCTCTCTCTCTCTTTCCCTCCCTCTCTCTCTCTCTCCCTCCCTCTCTCTCTCTATCTCTCTCCCTCTCTCTCTGTCTAATTCTTTATCTGTCTCTCTCTCTCCCTCCCTCTCTCTCTCTTTCCCTCCCTCTCTCTCTCTCTCCCTCCCTCTCTCTCTCTATCTCTCAGTTCAGTTCAGTTCAGTTCAGTTCAGTTCAAATGCTTTATTGGCATGAAAGTTTACAGAGAACCATATTGCCAAAGCTTACATAGCAAAAAGGTACAGTTTTCCAACATTCTGTAGGTGTCAATCGATTTGACATTTTTTGGGTATATACAATATTACTTTTAAACAATATTAATTTTAAACAGTCTTTCTACTTCATTTGGTACGTTCAATATTAATTTTAAACAGTCTTACTTTTAAACAGTCCTCAGGTTAAACAGTCTCTCTCTCTCTCTCTCTCACTGTTTCTCTCTCTCTCTCTTTCTCTCTCTCTCTGTTTCTCTCATTCTCTCTGTTTCTCTCTCTCTGTTTCTCTCTCAGTTTCTCTCTCAGTTTCTCTCACTCTCTCCGTCTCCCTCACAATCTGCCATTCTATTTCACCCTGTTTCCCTCTCTCTATCTCTCTGTATTTCACTTTCTTTCTGCTTCTATCACTGTGTCTCTCTATCTCTCTGTTTCTGTGTTTCTTTCCCTCACTCTTTCTCTCTCCATCTCTCTCGCTCTCCATTTCTCTATCCCTGTTTTTCTCTCTGTTTCTCTCTTTCTGATTCACTCTCTCTCCCTCTTTGTCTCTCTTTCTCCCACTCTCACTCTCTCCCATGTGTGTGTCTCTCTCTCTGTCTGTGTCTCTCTCCATGTGTGTCTCCTTCTCTGTCCCTCTCTCTCTGTCTCTCTCACTGTCTCTCTCTCTGTCTCTCGTTCTCTGTCTCTCTTTCTCTCTCTCTCTGCCTCTCTGTCTTGTTATCTCTGTCTCTCTCTTTGTCTCTGTCTCTCTCTCACTCTGTCTCCCTCGCACTCTCTCTCTCTTTCTCTCTCTCTCACATTCTCTCTGTCACTCTCTCTGTCACACTCTCTCTCTCTGTCACTCTCTCTCGATCACTCTCTCTCTCTCTCCCTCTGTCTCTATCTCTCTCTCGCTCTCTCTCTCTCTCTGTCTCTCTGTCTCTCTCTCTCTGTCTCTCTCTCCCCATCTCTATTTTGCTCTCTCCCACTCTCTGTCTCTCTCTTGTTTCTCTCTCTCTGTCTCTCTTGTTCTGTCTCTCTCTCTATCTATCCAGCTCTCGAGCAGATACGAACCTACCTACAGTCTGCACCACCTCCTGGGATCCATTCCTACAGCGAAGTGAGCAGAGGTCGAGGCCAGAAAGAAAAGAAAGTAAGAGGCAGTAGAAACGGGCGTCGACCGTGGGCATCCGCCCCTGTGTTAGCGGAGTTGAAGATTGCTGGAGAAGCTGTCGGAAGCAGGGCCTGGTTCCTGTCGATGGTGCTTCAGCTAATCGGGCTGGTGGCAGGTAGTGCACTGATCTTTCCTGGGCTGCGGCGGTCGCGAACTCAAGCGGGTGGTTTGCAACGGAGCCGAGCAGCGTTGTCGGGAAGAAGAGAGAGAGAGGGTGGAGCACACAGGGCGCGGCCGGTGCTACGAAGCCGGGCTGCGTATAGACCCGTGAAGAGGGAGGCAAGAGTCCCACAGGGTTGTTCCACGACGGGAAAATAATAAAAAAAGAAATATTAAACGCGGAAGAAACGGCGAGGAGTGCAGGTTGCAACGGGAACCACGGAAAGCAGCGCTAACAACAGGGGGGAAGACGGCAAAGCGCGGGAGGCGCCATCTTAATCAGCGGGGAAGAAGGCAAAGCGCGGGAGGCGCCATTTTGTTAAATCAGGGAAGAAGGCAAAGCATGGGAGGCGCCATTTTAGAGTTGCAAGATGCCGAAGACTGGCTGTATCACTGCTTTTGATAATACAATAGAGGACAGGACCACGTATGTGGAAAGAGTCGAGGTATATTTCGAGTCAAACGAAATAGCAGAGGAGAAAAAAGCATCGATATTGCTAAACTTAATGCGCGCTAGAACGTACGGCCTATTGCGGGACCTGATTACTCCAGCCAAACCGAAGGCGAAGAGTTTTAACGAAATTGTTGCTGTCCTACAGGAACACCTAAACCCTGCACCGCTGTTGATAGCAGAAAGATTTAAATTTCACAGGAGAACTCAGCACAAAGATGAGAGCAATGCTGAGTATCTTACAGAACTACGCAAGCTATCAAAGCACTGCCAGTTCGGAGCAGGACTGGCAGATACCCTATGGGACAAATTTGTCTGTGGACTCCTGAGTGAAGGAACACAGAAGAAGTTACTCTCAGAGAAAGAGCTGACGCTAGATAAGGCTTTCAGCGTGGCAGTATCGTATGAAGCAGCAGCCAGGGGAGCTGCAGAAATTCAACAAAAACCATAGGAATACGGCACCCACAAAATGACACGGGGATTTGCAAAATGTTATCGCTGCGGCAGAACTAACCATGACCAGAAGGACTGCTGGTCCAAAGACAAAATATGCAGGCAATGCGGGAAGATGGGACACATTGCACGAGTTTGCAGGTCTGGGAAGAAGACCAGCGACAACAAAAAGGCTACTAAGGAACCGTACAAGAAAGTACAAAAGATGACGGACAGTAGTTCCGAAGACCAGATGAGCGATAGTGAATCCGGGAACAGGAGACTAAGCTGTCTCAAACTTCACAATGTAATCGCAAAAGAGGATCACCGAACCATTTGGGTCACCCTCACGATAGCAGGGTCCCGTTAAAATGGAATTGGATACAGGATCAGCGTTAACCATCATGAATCGACGAGACTACGAGCGGCTAGTTTCACACATACCCTTGAGAGAGACATCCATCGTCTTGACGACGTATACGGGGCAAAAAGTATACCCCAGAGGAAAAATAAGGGTGCCTGTCGAATACAACGGCAAGAAAATACGGAAATTGTATTTCTACATACTGCCAAATGGTGGACCACCGTTATTGGGACGGGAATGGATCAGGAAGATAAACTTAGATTGGCACTCCATTCATGCAATGACGGTGGACGGTAAAAAAGATGAAGACATCACTCCTGGACGATTGTCAACAATCTTAGCTAATGCCAAAGAGGTATTTCAACAAGAACTGGGCACGCTTAAAGGCGTAACCGCCTCGATAAAAATAGAAGAGAATGCAGTTCCCAAGTTTTTCAAAGCAAGACCGGTACCATATGCAATTCGCCCAGCCGTCGAGGCAGAGCTGGAGAATCTGGAGAAGGCAGGCATGTTGTCTAAGGTCGACTGGAGCGAGTGGGCGACACCCATCGTTCCTGTCATGAAGAAAACGTTAAGCAAAAAGTCCGGGGAGCCAAGGAAGATTCGCATCTGTGGGGATTTCAAGGTGGCGGTGAACCCAATCCTACACACAGTACAATATCCTCTTCCAAGGATAGAAGACATCTTTGCCTCACTGTCTGGAGGGAAGCGTTTTACAAAAATTGACCTAGCACAAGCATATTTGCAGATGCAGGTTGAAGAGTCCTCTAGGAAGTATCTCATGATAAACATTCACAAAGGTCTTTACCAGTATCATCGATTGGTAATCGGAGTAGCATCGGCTCCGGTGATATGGCAAAGAACGATGGAACAAGTCCTGCAAGGGATTCTGGGGACTCAGTGTTACTTGGACGACATCCTTGTGACAGGTGAAGATGACAGTGAACACCTTAACAACCTAGAACAGGTGCTCACTAGACTATGGGAACATGGGCTGCGAGCCAACCACCCCAAGTGCGAATTTTTTAAGAAACAGATATCGTATTGTGGCCACGTGATTGATGAAGAGGGGTTACATAAGTCCCCTGACAAAATTGAAGCGGTTGTTAAGGCCCCAGCGCCTGAAAATGTGTCGCAACTGAGGTCATTCCTCGGATTGGTGAATAACTACCATAAGTTTTTGCCGAATTTGTCGACAATTCTGCACCCACTGAACGCCCTGCTACGAACGGGGGTAGCATGGAAATGGAGCGATGATTGTAAGCGGGCCTTTCAGAAGAGTAAGGACTTAATCACTTCAAGGGAAGTATTGGCTCACTACAACCCAGCACTGCCGATCAGACTGGCGTGTGGTGCGTCTCCCTACGGCATTGGGGCGGTACTGTCACATAAATTCCTTGATGGTTTAGAGAGGCCGATAGCTTTTGCATCACACTCGTTAACTTCTGCCGAGCGTAACTACGCCCAGATTGACAGAGAGGCCCTCAGCCTAGTGTGGGGGGTGAAGAAGTTCAATCACTATCTGCACGGTCAAAAATTTACTCTACTAACCGATCATCAACCTCTTGTCTCCATTTTCAACCCTCAGAAGGGCGTACCGATAATGACACCTTTTCCTAGGGGCACCCCAATATGACATCGAGTACAAAGGAACTAAACAGCATGGAAATGCTGATGGATTGTCACGCCTACCATTGCCAACGGTGGAAGAAGAAGACCTTGCAGTGGATCCATTGGAGTTATTCCACTCGACCATAGTCGAATGTCTCCCTGTGACGAATGCAAACATAGAAAAGGAAACACGGAATGACCCGACACTATCACGGGTCTATGATTTAACGGTGAAGGGATGGCCAGCACATGGCGAACCACTGCTGCCAGCATTCTCGCTGAGAAGAGAACAGCTGTCAGTGTGCAGAGGAACCTTGATGTGTGGATCCAGAGTAGTAATTCCATCTAAGTTGACGGATAGAGTGCTCAATGAGCTTCATGAGGGTCATCTGGGTGGGGTAAAAATGAAGAACTTAGCCAGAGCGTTTGTGTGGTGGCCGGGAATCGATAGAGAAATCGAAGAGATGACCAAGAGCTGTGCAGGATGCCAGAAGGTCCAAAACGCCCCACCACAAGCTCCTCTGCATCCATGCGAGTGGCCCTCATCTCCATGGCAAAGGGTGCACATTGATTTTGCTGGTCCCTTCATGGACTCGATGTTTTTAATTGCGGTGGATGCACATTCAAAGTGGCCAGAGGTAATAAAAATGTCCTCAACCACCACGGAAAAAACTATCACAGTTTTACGAACCATATTCACCAGGAATGGGCTGCCTGAACAGATTTGCTCTGACAATGGACCACAGTTTGTGTCTGAAGAGTTCCGGAGGTTCTTAAAGAACAATGGTGTTAAGCATTACACATCTGCCCCACATCATCCAGCCACTAATAGATTGGCCGAGAGGTTTGTCCAAACATTCAAGAAGGCTATCAAAGCAATGTGTAATGAAGATATACCCCTACAACACAAGGTGGACAACTTCTTGTTTGCCTACCGGAATGCGACACATGCGGTACCAACCAAACTCCAGCCATGATGTTCTTCAATCGAAGACTACGATGCCGCTTGGATTTGGTTAAGCCAAACGTCCGAAGAGATGTGGAGAACAGGCAGTTTCAGAATATGAATGAAAGGCCGACCAGGAGTTTTAAGATAGGTCAACCAGTTTTGGCCCGGGACTACCGCACTGAGAAATGGCAGCCAGGAACAATTTGTACACGACAAGGACCTCTCATGTATACCGTGGACGTTGGGGAGAGCATTGTAAGATGCCATGCTGACCAGATTCTAGAGTCACTGGAAAACGTCAACTCCACACCACGATCTGATACACCTGGTAATTAAATCGACGTTCCAATTGCAGCTACCGCAGAACCGGTAATATTGGAAGCAGATGAACCAAACAACGACATTGATCCCAACTCAACATTGCCAGAAGAACCTGATACCCCAAAGAGGCGTTATCCAGACAGAATCAGGAAGCCTCCTCAAAGACTGAACTTATAATTGCTTAAACTTAACCAATGTATCTAGCAACCGTAATTGTGATTGTAATTAGTTATCATTTAGTTGTTAAATGAATGTTATGTACTGTTTATCTAAAAGGGGAGGAATTGTTGTGTATGTACCTTTAAGAGAATGGCAGCATGGTGGCATAGTGGTTAGCACTGTTGCCTCACAGCGCCAGGGACCCGGGTTTGAATCCGGCCTCGGGTGACTGTCTGTGTGGAGTTTGCACATTCTCCCCGTGTTTGCGTGGGTTTCCTCCGGGTGCTCCGGTTTCCTCCCACAGCCCAAAGATGTGCGGGTTAGGTTGATTGGCTATGATAAAAATTGACCCTTAGTGTTAGGGGGATTAAATACGTTGGGTTATGGGGATAGGGTGGGATATGTGTTGGTGTAGGGGTTACGGGGATCGGGTGGGATATGTGTCAGTGCAGGCTCGATGGGCCGAAATGGCCTCTATCTGCACTGTGGGGTTTCTGTGATTTCTGTGAACTGGTCTCAGACTGCAGTACCGGCAGTGACCACCCCTGTATAAAAGGCGCTAGTGAGCCTCTGTTGTTTTCAGTTTCACTATTGACTTCCATGAGTAAAGACTTGTTTTGTTCAACTCCTGCTGTCTGTGTCTCAATCATTCACGGACGTAATAGAGAGAGAGAGAGAAAGGGGAGAGAGAGAGTGTGAGCAGGGGAGTGAGAGAGAAAAATAAGAGCGAAAGGGAGAGAGAGAGAGGGAGAGAGAGAGTATGAGGAAAGAGAGAGAGAGTGGGGAGAGAGAGGGAGAAGGGGGAGAGAGGGAGAAGGGGGAGAGAGAGTGTGTGTGTGGGGGAAGAGAGAGAGAAAAGAGGGAGAGAGAGAGATAGGGAGAGAGAGAGTGAGAGAGACAGAGAGAGACAGGGAAAGAGAGGGAGGGGGAGAGGGAGAGAATGTGAGTGGGGGAGAGAGAGATAGAGAGGGAGAGGGAGAGAGAGAGAGAAAATGAGAGGAGGAGAGAGAGGAGGAGAGAGAGAGTGAGTGGGAGACAGAGAGGGAAAGGGGAGAGAGAGTGTGAGTGGGGAGGGAGAGAAGGGGAGAGAGGGAGAGAGAGAGAGTGGGGGGAGAGAGAGAGAGAAAGGGAGAAAGTGAGTGAGAGAGAGGGAGAGAGAGAGGGGGAGAGAGAGATACAGAGAGGGTGAGAAAGAGAGGGAGAGAGAGCGGGAGGTGGAGAGGGAGAGAGAGAGAGGAGAGAGAGAGGGAGAGGGGGAAGAGAGAGAGAGCGGGGAGAGACAGAGAGGGAGAGAGAGAGAGGGGGAGAGAGAGAGAGCGGGGAGAGAGAGAAGGCGAGAGAGAGGGGAGAGGAGAGAGAGAGATGGGTGAGAGAGAAGGGGCAGAGAGAGAGGGGGAGAGAGAGAGAGGGGGAACAGAGAGAGAGAGAGAGGGGGAGAGAGTGGGGGGGAGAGAGAGAGAGGCAGGAGAGAAAGTGAGAGAGAGAGGGGGAGAGGGAGACAGAGGGGGAAGAGAGAGAGTGTGAGAGAGAGAGTGAGAGAGAGAGTGAGAGAGGGGGATGTTGTGTATGTACCTTTAAGGGAATAACTGGTCTTAGGCTGCAGTACCGGCAGTGACCACCCCTGTATAAAAGGCCCTAGCAGGCTTCTGTAGTTTCAGTTTCAAGCGGCCTCTTGTTCAGTAAAGTACCTGTTAAACTGTTCTCCCGAAGTCCGTGTATTATTGAGGCGCGGACTTTACAGTGGCAACGAGTAAGTTCGAACTCACCTGCAGTGTGGCATCATCTCACGGGGATCTCGCCTGAAAGGAAGGTCCTGGAAGGTCGTAGTCTGAGCAACGGGCGTCGACCGAGGGCAACCGCCCAAAGAATCCATCGGTGTTTGGAGAATTGCGGGAGAGACTGTGGTCCCAGCGAATCGTGCTGGTAGCAGGTAGCGCGCTGACCCTTCCGGACTGCGGCGGGCTCAAGCTCGATCAAGCGGCTCTACAAATCGGGCCGCGCAGCGTCGCCGGGAAAAAAAAACAAGAGAGAGAGGGTGGAGCGCACAGGGCACGGTCGGTGCTCGAGAACAGGACAGCGGAGAGAAACTAAACGGGGGGGAAGGAAAGCGAGACGCGCCGAAGCTGCGGGTCGCCGCCATTACCCCATAGAATGCTAGGAGCAGCGTGGCAGTAAGAGGAAGAAGCAAAAGTGCGGGAGGTGCCATTTTATCCCATTGGGGAAGAAGCAAAAGCGCAGGAGGCGCCATTTTATTCCATTGGGGAAGAAGCAAAAGCGCGGGAGGCGCCATTTTAAATCGCCCAAGATGCCGAAAAGTGGCAGTATCACTGCTTTCGACAACGAGGTAGAAGACTGGACCACGTATGTGGAAAGAATTGAAGTGTACTGCAAGGCAAATGAGGTGGCTGATGGAAAGAGGGCATCGGTATTATTAAATCTGTTGGGGGCGAGTACGTACGGCCTATTGCGGAATTTAATTACCCCAGCTGAACCAATGGAGAAAAGTTTTGGGGAGATTGTTCATATCTTACAGGAACACCTAAGCCCTACACCACTGCTGATAGCAGAAAGATTCAAGTTCCATAAAAGAAACCAGCACAAAGATGAGAGCAATGCTGACTATCTTACGGAACTACGCAAGTTATCGAAGCACTGCCAGTTCGGAGCAGGACTGGCAGACACCTTACGGGATAAGTTTGTCTGCAGGCTCCAGAGTGAAGGAACCCAGAAACGACTATTTTCGAAAAAAGACCTGACGCTAGAACAGGCTTTCAGCGTGGCAGTATCCTACGAAGCAGCAGCACGGGGAGCTGCGGAAATACAACAGAAACCACAAGAATACAGCGCTAACGAAATGGAGTATGGAGCCGAAAAGTGCTATCGCTGCGGCAGAACAACCCATGAGCAGAAGGACTGCTGTTTTAAAGACAAAATATGCAGGCAATGCGGGAAAATGGGACATATAGCAAGATTCTGCAGGTCGGGGAAGAAGACCAACATGACAAGAACTACTAAGGAACACTACAGGAAAGTAAAGAAACTGACAGATAGTAGTTCAGAAGATCAGTAGAGTGATAAGGACTCCGGGAGCAGGTGACTAAGTTGTTTAAAGTTACACAACGCAAAAGAAGATCACCGAACCATTTGGGTCACCCTCATGATAGCAGGGTCCCCAGTGAAGATGGAATTGGACACAGGATCAGCCCTAACTGTCATGAATCGATGAGACTATGAGCGGCTATTCTCAGACATACCCTTAAAGGACACGTCCATTGTATTGAAGACATACACGGGGCAAAAGGTCTACCCCAGAGGAAAAATAAGGGTGCCAGTTGAATATAACGGAAAGGAAACACAGAAACTATACATGTATACACTACGAGATGGAGGACCACCATTATTGGGACGTGAATGGATCCGAAGACTACAATTGGATTGGCATTCCATTCTGGCACTAACTGTGACTGACAAAAAAGATGATGACGTCGCACCTGGACGTCTGTCACAAATTCTATCTAATGCGGAAGAGGTGTTCCAACAAGGAGTAAAGGCAACCATAAAGATTGAGGATAACGCAACCCCAAAATTTTTCAAGGCCAGACCGGTGCCATACGCGATACGCCCAGCTGTGGAAGCTGAACTGGAGAGCCTGGAGCGTTCGGGGGTGCTGTCTAAGGTGGACTGGAGCGAGTGGGCCACATCCATCATTCCTGTAATGAAGAAAGCATTGAGCAGCACGCCTGGGGAGCCAAGGAAGGTTCGCATCCGTGGGGACTTCAAGGTGACTGTGAACCCAGTCCTGCACACAGTACAGTATCCGCTTCCGCGGATAGAAGATATTTTCGCATCACTATCTGGAGGGAAACGTTTTACAAAGATAGACCTGGCTCAAGCGTATCTACAAATGGAGGTGGAATAAGCATCTAGGAAATACCTCACGATAAACACTCACAAAGGCCTTTACCAGTACAATCGACTGGTATTTGGGGTAGCATCGGCCCCGGCTATGTGGCAGAGGGCAATGGAACAAGTCCTGCAAGGGATCCCGGGGACCCAGTGTTATTTGGACAACATCCTGGTTACGGGCGAAAATGACAATGAACACCTTGCCAACCTGGAACAGGTGCTCACGAGATTGCAGGAATATGGGCTACGAGCCAACCGTTCCAAATGCGAGTTCTTCAGGAGACAAATCTCGTATTGTGGCCACATGATTGATGAGGAAGGGATGCATAAGTCGCCGGACAAGATTGAGGCTGTAGTCAAGGCTCCAGCACCAGAAAATGTGTCGCAACTGAGGTCGTTCCTCGGGTTGGTGAACTACTACCGTAAGTTCTTGCCGAATTTATCTACAATTCTGCACCCACTGAATGCCCTCCTTCAAACTGGTGTAACATGGAAATGGAGTGATGAGTGTAAGCGTGCCTTTCAGGAATGTAAATGCCAAATCACTTCAAAAGAAGTATTGGCCCACTACAACCCAACACTTCCGATTCGGTTGGCATGTGATGCGTCACCTTACGGCATTGGAGCGGTGCTGTCACACAAATTCCGTGACGGTTCAGAGAGGCCAATAGCCTTTGCATCGCGCTCGCTAACCTCAGTCGAGCGTAACTACGCCCAGATTGACAGGGAGGCCCTCAGCCTGGTGTGGGGGGTGAAGAAGTTCAATCACCATCTGCACGGGCAGAAATTCACCCTACTGACTGATCACCAACCCCTGGTCTCAATTTTTAACCCAAAGAAGGGCGTTCCGGTGATGACGGCGCAACGGCTGCAAAGATGGTCACTTTTTCTAGGGGCACATCAGTATGACATAGAGTAAAAAGGTACAAAACAACATGGAAACGCTGATGGGCTGTTGCGCCTACCGTTGCCTACGGCGGATAAGCACCTGCAGTGGACCCTGTGGAGATATTCCATGCGACCATAGTCGAATGTTTGCCTGTTACAATCGCAAGTATTTAGAAGGAAACCCAAAATGATCCAACACTCTCTCAGGTCTATGATTTGACGGTGAAGGGATGGCCAGCATATGGCGACTCACTGTTGCCAGCATTGTCGCCAAGGAGGGAACAGCTGTCAGTGTGCCGGGGAACCTTGATGTGTGGATCGCGAGTGGTAATTCCAACCAAGTTGAGAGATAGAGTACTCAATGAGCTTCACGAGGGTCAACTGGGAGGGGTAAAAATGAAGAGCCGAGCCAGGGCGTTTGTGTGGTGGCCGGGAATCGATAAAGAAATCGAGGATATGACCAAGAGATGCACAGGATGCCAGAAGGTCCAAAACGCTCCACCACAGGCCCCGCTACATCCATGGGAGTGGCCCTCATCTCCATGGCAACGGGTATACATTAATTTCGCTGGTCCATTTATGGACTCAATGTTTCTAATCGCTGTGGATGCCCATTCGAAATGGCCAGAGGTCATTAAAATGTCCTCCACCACCACGGAGAAAACTATTGCAGTCCTAAGGACCATCTTCGCCAGGAATGTGTTGCCAGAATTGATCTGTTCCGACAATGGCCCACAGTTTGTGTCTGAGGATTTCCGGAGGTTCCTGACGAATAATGGGGTGAAACATTACACATCTGCCCCATATCATCCAGCCACAAATGGATTGGCTGAGAGGTTTGTTTTACAACATACCACTGTAACACAAGGTGGATAACTTCCTGTTTGCTTACCGGAATGCGACACATGCAGTAACCAACCAAACTCCAGCCGTACTGTTTTTCAACCGGAGACTAAGATGTCGCTTGGATTTGCTCAAACCAAACATAAGACGAGATGTTGAGGATAAGCAGTTCCGGCACATAAATGAGAAGCCAACCAGGAGCTTCAAGATAGGGCAACCAGTCTTGGCCCGCGACTACCGAACAGAAAAATGGCAGCCAGGCACGATATGCACACAGCAGGGACCACTAATGTACACAGTGGACGTTGGAGAGAGCATCGTGAGACGCCATGCTCACCAGATTCTAGAGTCACATGAACAAGCCAAACCTGTACCACAAGCATGTGTACCTGGTAATGAGCCCGAAGTACAGATTGTGTCTACCTCAGAAGCCGGGGTATTGGAAGCTGACGAACCAACCAATGACAATGAGCCAGAATTGACTCCACCGCCAGAACAGGATACTCGAGAAAGGCGCTATCCAGTCTGGATCAAAAAGCCTCCTCAAAGACTGAACTTATAAATGACTATTTCAGTTGATGTATATATTACTGAGAAAATTGTAATTGTAATTAGTTATTATTTAGTTGTTAAATGAATGTTATGTACTGTTTATCTAAAAGGGGAGGAATTGTTGTGTATGTACCTTTAAGGGAATAACTGATCTTAGGCTGCAGTACCGGCAGTGACCACCCTTGTATAAAAGGCCCTCGCAGGCTTCTGTAGTTTCAGTTTAAAGCTGCCTCTTGTTCAGTAAAGTACCTGTTAAACTGTTCTCCCGAAGTCCGTGTATTATTGAGGTGCGGACTTTACAGGGGAGAGAGGGAGAGGGGGAGCGAGAGCAAGGGAGGTGAGAGAGAGAGGGGGAGAGACAGAGAGGGGGAGAGAGAGAGAGTGACAGAGAGAGAGTGGGAGGGGGTGTTAGAGAGAGAATGAGTGAGAGAGAGGGGAGAGAGAGAGTGAGGGGAGAGAGAGAGAGAGAAGGGGAGGGAGAGGGCGAGAGAAAGGGGGCCCTGTGTTCAGTGCGGGCCCTGTGTTCAGTGCGGGCCCTGTGTTCAGTGAGTCACCTGTGTTCAGTGAGTGCCCTGTGTTCAGTGAGTGCCCTGTGTTCAGTTCGGGCCCTGTGTTCAGTGCGGGCCCTGTGTTAAGTCTAGGCCATGTGTTCAGTGAGGGCCCTGTTATCGGTGAGGGCCCTGTGTTCAGTGCGGGTCCTGTGTTCAGTGCGGGCCCTGTGTTCAGTGCGGGCCCTGTGTTCAGTGTGGGCCCTGTGTTCAGTATGGGCCCTGTGTTCAGTGAGTCATCTGTGTTCAGTGAGTGCCCTGTGTTCAGTGAGTGCCCTGTGTTCAGTTCGGGCCCTGTGTTCAGTGCGGGCCCTGTGTTAAGTCTAGGCCATGTGTTCAGTGAGGGCCCTGTTATCGGTGAGGGCCCTGTGTTCAGTGCGGGCCCTGTGTTCAGTGCGGGCCCTGTGTTCACTGCGGGCCCTGTGTTCAGTGCGGGACCTGTGTTCAGTGCGGGCCCTGTGTTCAGTGCGGGCCCTGTGTTCAGTGCGAGCCCTGTGTTCAGTGCGATCCCTGTGTTCAGTGCGGGCCCTCTGTTCAGCGCTGGCCCTGTGTTCAGCGCTGGCCCTGTGTTCAGCGCTGGCCCTGTGTTCAATGCGGGCCCTGTGTTCATTGCAGGCCCTGTGTTCAGTGCGGGCCCTGTTTTCAGTGCGGGCCCTGTCTTCAGTGCGGGCCCTGTGTTCAGTGCGGGCCCTGTGCTCAGTGCGGGCCCTGTGTTCAGTGCGGGCCCTGTGTTCAGTGCGGGCCCTTTGTTCAGTCTAGGCCCTGTGTTCAGTGAGGGCCCTGTTATCGGTGAGGGCCCTGTGTTCAGTGCGGGCCCTGTGTTCAGTGCGGGCCCTGTGTACAGTGCGGGTCCTGTGTTCAGTGCAAGCCCTGTGTTCAGTGCGATCCCTGTGTTCAGTGCGGGCCCTCTGTTCAGCGCTGGCCCTGTGTTCGGCGCTGGCCCTGTGTTCAATGCGGGCCCTGTGTTCATTGCAGGCCCTGTGTTCAGTGCGGGCCCCGTTTTCAGTGCAGGCCCTGTGTTCAGTGCGGGCCCTGTGTTCAGTGCAGGCCCTGTGCTCAGTGCGGGCCCTGTGTTCAGTGTGGGCCATGTGTTCAGTGCGGGCCCTGCGCTCAGTCTAGGCCCTGTGTTCAGTGCGGGCCCGGTGTTCAGTGTGGGCCCGGTGTTCCGTGTTGTCCCAGTGTTCAGTGCGGGCCCGGTGTTCAGTGTGGGCCCGGTGTTCCGTGTTGTCCCAGTGTTCACTGCGGGCCCTGTGTTCAGTACGGACCTTGTGTTCAGTGCGAGCTCTGTGTTCAGTGAGGGCCCTGTGTTCAGTGCGGGCCCTGTTTTCAGTGGGGGCCCTGTGTTCACTGCAGGCCCTGTATTCAGTACGAGCTCTGTGTTCAGTGAGGGCCCTGTGTTTAGTGTGGGCCATGTGTTCAGTGGGGGCCCTGTGTTCACTGCGGGCCCTGTCTTCAGTACGGCCACTGTGTTCAGTGCGGGCCTTGTGTTCAGTGCGGGCCCTGTGTTCAGTGCGGCCCTGTTTTCAGTGCGGGCCCTGTGTTCAGTGCGAGCCCTGTGTTCAGTGCGAGCCCTGTGTTCAGTGCGATCCCTGAGTTCAGCGCTGGCCCTGTGTTCAATGCGGGCCCTGTGTTCATTGCAGGCCCTGTGTTCAGTGCGGGCCCTGTTTTCAGTGCGGACCCTGTGTTCAGTGCGGGCCCTGTGATCACTGCGGGCCCTGTGCTCAGTGCGGGCCCTGTGTTCAGTGTGGGCCCTGTGTTCCGTGCGGGCCCGGTGTTCCGTGTTGGCCCAGTGTTCACTGTGGGCCCTGTGTTCAGTAAGGACCTTGTGTTCAGTGTGAGCTCTGTGTTCAGTGGGGCCCTGTGTTCACTGCGGGCCCTGTGTTCAGTACGAGCTCTGTGTTCAGTGAGGGCCCTGTGTTTAGTGCGGGCCATGTGTTCAGTGGGGGCCCTGTGTTCACTGCGGGCCCTGTGTTCAGTACGAGCTCTGTGTTCAGTGAGGGCCTTGTGTTCAGTGCGGGCCCTGTGTTCAGTGGGGGCCCTGTGTTCACTGAGGGCCCTGTGTTCAGTACGAGCTCTGTGTTCAGTGAGGGCCCTGTGTTTAGTGCGGGCCATGTGTTCAGTGGGGGCGCTGTGTTCACTGCGGGCCCTGTGTTCAGTACGGCCCCTGTGTTCAGTGTGGGTCCTGTGTTCAGTGCGGGTCCTGTGTTCAGTGCGGGTCCTGTGTTCAGTGCGGGTCCTGTGTTCAGTGCGGGCCCTGTGTTCATGGGGGTCCTGTGTTCAGTGCGGGCCCTGTGTTCAGTGCGAACCCTGTTTTCAGTGCGGGCCCTGTGTTCAGTGCGGGCCCTGTGTTTAGAGCGGGACCTGTGTTCAGTGAGTCACCTGTGATCAGTGAGTGCCCTGTGTTCAGTGAGTGCCCTGTGTTCAGTTCGGGCCCTGTGTTCAGTGCGGGCCCTGTGTTAAGTCTAGGCCATGTGTTCAGTGAGGGCCCTGTTATCGGTGAGGGCCCTGTGTTCAGTGCGGGCCCTGTGTTCAGTGCGGGCCCTGTGTTCAGTGCGGGCCCTGTGTTCACTGCGGGCCCTGTGTTGAGTGCGGGACCTGTGTTCAGTGCGGGCCCTGTGTTCAGTGCGGGCCCTGTGTTCAGTGCGGGCCCTGTGTTCAGTGCGGGTCCTGTGTTCAGTGCGAGCCCTGTGTTCAGTGCGATCCCTGTGTTCAGTGCGGGCCCTCTGTTCAGCGCTGGCCCTGTGTTCAGCGCTGGCCCTGTGTTCAGCGCTGGCCCTGTGTTCAATGCGGGCCCTGTGTTCATTGCAGGCCCTGTGTTCAGTGCGGGCCCTGTTTTCAGTGCGGGCCCTGTCTTCAGTGCGGGCCCTGTGTTCAGTGCGGGCCCTGTGCTCAGTGCGGGCCCTGTGTTCAGTGCGGGCCCTGTGTTCAGTGCGGGCCCTGTGTTCAGTCTAGGCCCTGTGTTCAGTGAGGGCCCTGTTATCGGTGAGGGCCCTGTGTTCAGTGCGGGCCCTGTGTTCAGTGCGGGCCCTGTGTACAGTGCGGGCCCTGTGTTCAGTGCAAGCCCTGTGTTCAGTGCGATCCCTGTGTTCAGTGCGGGCCCTCTGTTCAGCGCTGGCCCTGTGTTCGGCGCTGGCCCTGTGTTCAATGCGGGCCCTGTGTTCATTGCAGGCCCTGTGTTCAGTGCGGGCCCTGTTTTCAGTGCAGGCCCTGTGTTCAGTGCGGGCCCTGTGTTCAGTGCAGGCCCTGTGCTCAGTGCGGGCCCTGTGTTCAGTGTGGGCCATGTGTTCAGTGCGGGCCCTGCGCTCAGTCTAGGCCCTGTGTTCAGTGCGGGCCCGGTGTTCAGTGTGGGCCCGGTGTTCCGTGTTGTCCCAGTGTTCACTGCGGGCCCTGTGTTAAGTGGGGGCCCTGTCTTCACTGCGGGCCCTGTGTTCAGTATGGCTCCTGTGTTCAGTGCGGGTCCTGTGTTCAGTGCGGGTCCTGTGTTCAGTGCGGGTCCTGTGTTCAGTGTGGGCCCTGTGTTCTGTGTGACCTCTGTGTTCAATGAGGGCCCTGTGTTCAGTGCGGGCCCTGTGTTCAGTGCGAGCCCTGTGTTCAGTGGGGGCCCTGTGTTCACTGCGGGCCCTATGTTCAGTGCGGGCCCTGTGTTCAGTGCGGGCCCTGTGTTCACTGCGGGCCCTGTGTTCAGTACGGGCCCTGTGTTCAGTGCGGGCCCTGTGTTCAGTGCGGGCCCTGTGTTTAGTGCGGGCCCTGTGTTCAGTGCGGTCCCTGTGTTCAGTGCGGTCCCTGTGTTCAGTGCGGGCCATTTGTTCAGTGCGGGCCTTGTGTTCATTACGGCCCCTTTGTTCAGTGCAGGCCTTGTGTTCAGTGCAGGCCTTGTGTTCAGTGCGAGCTCTGTGTTCAGTACGAGCTCTGTGTTCAGTGAGGGCCCTGTGTTTAGTGTGGGCCATGTGTTCAGTGGGGGCCCTGTGTTCACTGCGGGCCCTGTCTTCAGTACGGCCACTGTGTTCAGTGCGGGCCTTGTGTTCAGTGCGGGCCCTGTGTTCAGTGCGGCCCTGTTTTCAGTGCGGGCCCTGTGTTCAGTGCGAGCCCTGTGTTCAGTGTGAGCCCTGTGTTCAGTGCGATCCCTGAGTTCAGCGCTGGCCCTGTGTTCAATGCGGGCCCTGTGTTCATTGCAGGCCCTGTGTTCAGTGCGGGCCCTGTTTTCAGTGCGGGCCCTGTGTTCAGTGCGGGCCCTGTGATCACTGCGGGCCCTGTGCTCAGTGCGGGCCCTGTGTTCAGTGTGGGCCCTGAGTTCCGTGCGGGCCCGGTGTTCCGTGTTGGCCCAGTGTTCACTGTGGGCCCTGTGTTCAGTAAGGACCTTGTGTTCAGTGTGAGCTCTGTGTTCAGTGGGGGCCCTGTGTTCACTGCGGGCCCTGTGTTCAGTACGAGCTCTGTGTTCAGTGAGGGCCCTGTGTTTAGTGCGGGCCATGTGTTCAGTGGGGGCCCTGTGTTCACTGCGGGCCCTGTGTTCAGTACGAGCTCTGTGTTCAGTGAGGGCCTTGTGTTCAGTGCGGGCCCTGTGTTCAGTGGGGGCCCTGTGTTCACTGAGGGCCCTGTGTTCAGTACGAGCTCTGTGTTCAGTGAGGGCCCTGTGTTTAGTGCGGGCCATGTGTTCAGTGGGGGCGCTGTGTTCACTGCGGGCCCTGTGTTCAGTACGGCCCCTGTGTTCAGTGTGGGTCCTGTGTTCAGTGCGGGTCCTGTGTTCAGTGCGGGTCCTGTGTTCAGTGCGGGTCCTGTGTTCAGTGCGGGCCCTGTGTTCATGGGGGTCCTGTGTTCAGTGCGGGCCCTGTGTTCAGTGCGAACCCTGTTTTCAGTGCGGGCCCTGTGTTCAGTGCGGGCCCTGTGTTTAGAGCGGGACCTGTGTTCAGTGCGGTCCCTGTGTTCAGTGCGGGCCCTGTGTTAAGTGGGGGCCCTGTCTTCACTGCGGGCCCTGTGTTCAGTATGGCTCCTGTGTTCAGTGCGGGTCCTGTGTTCAGTGCGGGTCCTGTGTTCAGTGCGGGTCCTGTGTTCAGTGTGGGCCCTGTGTTCTGTGTGACCTCTGTGTTCAATGAGGGCCCTGTGTTCAGTGCGGGCCCTGTGTTCAGTGCGAGCCCTGTGTTCAGTGGGGGCCCTGTGTTCACTGCGGGCCCTATGTTCAGTGCGGGCCCTGTGTTCAGTGCGGGCCCTGTGTTCACTGCGGGCCCTGTGTTCAGTACGGGCCCTGTGTTCAGTGCGGGCCCTGTGTTCAGTGCGGGCCCTGTGTTTAGTGCGGGCCCTGTGTTCAGTGCGGTCCCTGTGTTCAGTGCGGTCCCTGTGTTCAGTGCGGGCCATTTGTTCAGTGCGGGCCTTGTGTTCATTACGGCCCCTTTGTTCAGTGCAGGCCTTGTGTTCAGTGCAGGCCTTGTGTTCAGTGCGAGCTCTGTGTTCAGTGAGTGACCTGTGTTCAGTTCGGGCCCTGTGTTTAGTGCGGGCCCTGTGTTCAGTCTAGGCCCTGTGTTCAGTGAGGGCCCTGTTATCGGTGAGGGTCCTGTGTTCAGTGCGGGCCCTGTGTTCAGTGCGGGCCCTGTGTTCCGTGCAGGCCCTGTGTTCACTGCGGGTCCTGTGTTCAGTGCGGGCCCTGTGCACAGTGCGGGCCCTCTGTTCAGTGTGGGCCCTCTGTTCAGTACGGGCCTTGTGTTCAGTGAGTCACCTGTGTTCAGTGAGTGCCCTGTGTTCAGTGAGTTCCCTGTGTTCATGTCGGGCCCTGTGTTCAGTGCGGGCCCTGTGTTCAGTCTAGGCCCTGTGTTCAGTGAGGGCCCTGTTATCGGTGAGGGCCCTGTGTTCAGTGCAGGCCCTGTGTTCAGTGCGGGCCCTGTGTTCAGTGCGGGCCCTGTGTTCACTGCGGGCCCTGTGTTGAGTGCGGGCCCTGTGTTGAGTGCGGGCCCTGTGTTCAGTGCGGGCCCTGTGTTCAGTGCGGGCCCTGTGTTCAGTGCGAGCCCTGTGTTCAGTGCGATCCCTGTGTTCAGTGCAGGCCCTCTGTTCAGCGCTGGCCCTGTGTGTAGCGCTGGCCCTGTGTTCAATGCAGGCCCTGTGTTCATTGCGGGCCCTGTGTTCAGTGCGGGCCCTGTGTTCAGTGCGGGCCCTGTGTTCAGTGCGGGCCCTGTGTTCAGTGCGGGCCTTGTGCTCAGTGCGGGCCCCGTGTTCAGTGTGGGCCATGTGTTCAGTGCGGGCCCTGCGCTCAGTCTCGGCCCTGTGTTCAGTGCGGGCCTGGTGTTCCGTGTTGGCCCAGTGTTCACTGCGGGCCCTGTATTCAGTACGGACCTTGTGTTCAGTGCGAGCTCTGTGTTCACTGCGGGCCCTGTGTTCAGTACGGCCCCTGTGTTCAGTGCGGGTCCTGTGTTCAGTGCGGGTCCTGTGTTCAGTGCGGGTCCTGTGTTCAGTGCGGGCCCTGTGTTCAGTCTAGGCCCTGTGTTCAGTGAGGGCCCTGTTATCGGTGAGGGCCCTGTGTTCAGTGCAGGCCCTGTGTTCAGTGCGGGCCCTGTGTTCAGTGCGGGCCCTGTGTTCACTGCGGGCCCTGTGTTGAGTGCGGGCCCTGTGTTCAGTGCGGGCCCTGTGTTGAGTGCGGGCCCTGTGTTAAGTGCGGGCCCTGTGTTCAGTGCGGGCCCTGTGTTCAGTGCGAGCCCTGTGTTCAGTGCGATCCCTGTGTTCAGTGCAGGCCCTCTGTTCAGCGCTGGCCCTGTGTTCAATGCAGGCCCTGTGTTCATTGCAGGCCCTGTGTTCAGTGCGGGCCCTGTTTTCAGTGCGGGCCCTGTGTTCAGTGCGGGCCCTGTGTTCAGTGCGGGCCCTGTGTTCAGTGCGGGCCCTGTGCTCAGTGTGGGCCCCGTGTTCAGTGTGGGCTATGTGTTCAGTGCGGGCCCTGCGCTCAGTCTCGGCCCTGTGTTCAGTGCGGGCCCGGTGTTCCGTGTTGGCCCAGTGTTCACTGCGGGCCCTGTATTCAGTACGGACCTTGTGTTCAGTGCGAGCTCTGTGTTCAGTGCGGGCCCTGTGTTCAGTGCAGGCCATGTGTTCAGTGCGGGCCCTGTTTTCACTGCGGGCCCTGTGTTCAGTACGGCCCCTGTGTTCAGTGCGGGTCCTGTGATCAGTGCGGGTCCTGTGTTCAGTGCGGGTCCTGTATTCAGTGCGGGCCCTGTGTTCAGTGCGGGTCCTGTGTTCAGGTCAGGCCCTGTGTTCATTACGGGCCCTGTGTTCAGTGCGCGTCCTGTGTTCAGTGCGGGTCCTGTGTTCAGTGCGGGTCCTGTGTTCAGTGCAGGCCCTGTGTTCAGTGCGGGCCCTGTTTTCAGTGCCTGCCCTGTGTTCAGTGCGGGCCCTGTGTTCAGTGCGGGCCCTGTGTTCAGTGCGGGCCCTGCGCTCAATCTAGGCCCTGTGTTCAGTGCGGGCCCGGTGTTCAGTGCGGGCCCTGTGTTCAGTACGGACCTTGTGTTCAGTGCGAGCTCTGTGTTCAGTGAGGGCCTTGTGTTCAGTGCGGGCCCTGTGTTCAGTGGGGGCCCTGTGTTCACTGCGGGCCCTGTGTTCAGTGCGGGCCCTGTGTTCAGTGAGGGCCTTGTGTTCAGTGCGGGCCCTGTGTTCAGTGGGGGCCCTGTGTTCACTGCGGGCCCTGTGCTCAGTGCGGGTCCTGTGTTCAGTGCGGGTCCTGTGTTCACTGCGGGTCCTGTGTTCAGTGCGGGCCCTGTGTTCAGTGCGGGCCCTGTGTTCATGGGGGCCCTGTGCTCATGGGGGCCCTGTGTTCAGTGGGCGCCCTGTGTTCAGTGCGGGCCCTGTGTTCAGTGCGGGCCCTGTTTTCAGTGCGGGCCCCGTGTTCAGTGCGGGCCCTGTGCTCAGCGCGGGCCCTGTGCTCAGTGCGGGCCCAGTGTTCAGTGTGGGCCATGTGTTCAGTGCGGGCACTGCGCTCAGTCTAGGCCCTGTGTTCAGTGCGGGCCCGGTGTTCAGTGTGGGCCCGGTGTTCCGTGTTGGCCCAGTGTTCACTGCGGTCCCTGTGTTCAGTACGGACCTTGTGTTCAGTGCGAGCTCTGTGTTCAGTGAGGGCCCTGTGTTCAGTGCGGGCCCTGTTTTCAGTGGGGGCCCTGTGTTCACTGCTGGCCCTGTGTTCAGTACGAGCTCTGTGTTCAGTGAGGGCCCTGTGTTTAGTGTGGGCCATGTGTTCAGTGGGGGCCCTGTGTTCACAGCGGGCCCTGTCTTCAGTACGGCCCCTGTGTTCAGTGCGGGTCCTGTGTTCAGTGCGGGTCCTGTGTTCAGTGCGGGTCCTGTGTTCAGTGCGGGTCCTGTGTTCAGTGCGGGCCCTGTGTTCAGTGCGGGCCCTGTGTTCATGGGGGCCCTGTGTTCAGTGTGGGCCCTGTGTTCAGTGCGGGCCCTGTTTTCAGTGCGGGCCCTGTGTTCAGTGCGAGCCCTGTGTTCAGTCGAGCCCTGTGTTCAGTGCGATCCCTGAGTTCAGTGCGGGCCCTCTGTTCAGTGCTGGCCCTGTGTTCAGCGCTGGCCCTGTGTTCAATGCAGGCCCTGTGTTCATTGCAGGCCCTGTGTTCATTGCAGGCCCTGTGTTCAGTGCGGGCCCTGTTTTCAGTGCGGGCCCTGTGTTCAGTGCGGGCCCTGTGATCAGTGCGGGCCCTGTGCTCAGTGCGGGCCCTGTGTTCCGTGTTGGCCCAGTGTTCACTGCGGGCCCTGTGTTCAGTATGGACCTTGTGTTCAGTGCGAGTTCTGTGTTCAGTGAGGGCCTTGTGTTCAGTGCTGGCCATGTGTTCAGTGGGGGCCCTGTGTTCACTGCGAGCCCTGTGTTCAGTACGAGCTCTGTGTTCAGTGAGGGCCCTGTGTTTAGTGCGGGCCATGTGTTCAATGGGGGCCCTGTGTTCACTGCGGGCCCTGTGTTCAGTACGGCCCCTGTGTTCAGTGTGGGTCCTGTGTTCAGTGCGGGTCCTGTGTTCAGTGCGGGACCTGTGTTCAGTGCGGGTCCTGTGTTCAGTGCGGGCCCTGTGTTCACGGGGGCCCTGTGTTCAGTGCGGGCCCTGTGTTCAGTGCGAACCCTGTTTTCAGTGCGGGCCCTATGTTCAGTGCGGGCCCTGTGTTCAGTGCGGGCCCTGTGTTCAGTGCGGGCCCTGTGTTCAGAGCGGGACCTGTGTTCAGTGCGGTCCCTGTGTTTAGAGCGGGACCTGTGTTCAGTGCGGGCCCTGTTTTCACTGCGGGCCCTGTGTTCAGTATGGCTCCTGTGTTCAGTGCGGGTCCTGTGTTCAGTGCGGGTCCTGTGTTCAGTGCGGGTCCTGTGTTCAGTGTGGGCCCTGTGTTCTGTGTGGCCTCTGTGTTCATTGAGGGCCCTGTGTTCAGTGCGGGCCCTGTGTTCAGTGCGAGCCCTGTGTTCAGTGGGGGCCCTGTGTTCAGTCTAGGCCCTGTGTTCAGTGAGGGCCCTGTTATCGGTGAGGGTCCTGTGTTCAGTGCGGGCCCTGTGTTCAGTGCGGGCCCTGTGTTCCGTGCAGGCCCTCTGTTCACTGCGGGTCCTGTGTTCAGTGCGGGCCCTGTGCACAGTGCGGGCCCTCTGTTCAGTGTGGGCCCTCTGTTCAGTACGGGCCTTGTGTTCAGTGAGTCACCTGTGTTCAGTGAGTGCCCTGTGTTCAGTGAGTTCCCTGTGTTCATGTCGGGCCCTGTGTTCAGTGCGGGCCCTGTGTTCAGTCTAGGCCCTGTGTTCAGTGAGGGCCCTGTTATCGGTGAGGGCCCTGTGTTCAGTGCAGGCCCTGTGTTCAGTGCGGGCCCTGTGTTCAGTGCGGGCCCTGTGTTCACTGCGGGCCCTGTGTTGAGTGCGGGCCCTGTGTTGAGTGCGGGCCCTGTGTTCAGTGCGGGCCCTGTGTTCAGTGCGGGCCCTGTGTTCAGTGCGAGCCCTGTGTTCAGTGCGATCCCTGTGTTCAGTGCAGGCCCTCTGTTCAGCGCTGGCCCTGTGTGTAGCGCTGGCCCTGTGTTCAATGCAGGCCCTGTGTTCATTGCGGGCCCTGTGTTCAGTGCGGGCCCTGTGTTCAGTGCGGGCCCTGTGTTCAGTGCGGGCCCTGTGTTCAGTGCGGGCCTTGTGCTCAGTGCGGGCCCCGTGTTCAGTGTGGGCCATGTGTTCAGTGCGGGCCCTGCGCTCAGTCTCGGCCCTGTGTTCAGTGCGGGCCCGGTGTTCCGTGTTGGCCCAGTGTTCACTGCGGGCCCTGTATTCAGTACGGACCTTGTGTTCAGTGCGAGCTCTGTGTTCACTGCGGGCCCTGTGTTCAGTACGGCCCCTGTGTTCAGTGCGGGTCCTGTGTTCAGTGCGGGTCCTGTGTTCAGTGCGGGCCCTGTGTTCAGTCTAGGCCCTGTGTTCAGTGAGGGCCCTGTTATCGGTGAGGGCCCTGTGTTCAGTGCAGGCCCTGTGTTCAGTGCGGGCCCTGTGTTCAGTGCGGGCCCTGTGTTCACTGCGGGCCCTGTGTTGAGTGCGGGCCCTGTGTTCAGTGCGGGCCCTGTGTTCAGTGCGGGCCCTGTGTTAAGTGCGGGCCCTGTGTTCAGTGCGGGCCCTGTGTTCAGTGCGAGCCCTGTGTTCAGTGCGATCCCTGTGTTCAGTGCAGGCCCTCTGTTCAGCGCTGGCCCTGTGTTCAATGCAGGCCCTGTGTTCATTGCAGGCCCTGTGTTCAGTGCGGGCCCTGTTTTCAGTGCGGGCCCTGTGTTCAGTGCGGGCCCTGTGTTCAGTGCGGGCCCTGTGTTCAGTGCGGGCCCTGTGCTCAGTGTGGGCCCCGTGTTCAGTGTGGGCTATGTGTTCAGTGCGGGCCCTGCGCTCAGTCTCGGCCCTGTGTTCAGTTTTAGCCCGGTGTTCCGTGTTGGCCCAGTGTTCACTGCGGGCCCTGTATTCAGTACGGACCTTGTGTTCAGTGCGAGCTCTGTGTTCAGTGCGGGCCCTGTGTTCAGTGCAGGCCATGTGTTCAGTGCGGGCCCTGTTTTCACTGCGGGCCCTGTGTTCAGTACGGCCCCTGTGTTCAGTGCGGGTCCTGTGATCAGTGCGGGTCCTGTGTTCAGTGCGGGTCCTGTGTTCAGTGCGGGCCCTGTGTTCAGTGCGGGTCCTGTGTTCAGGTCAGGCCCTGTGTTCATTACGGGCCCTGTGTTCAGTGCGCGTCCTGTGTTCAGTGCGGGTCCTGTGTTCAGTGCGGGTCCTGTGTTCAGTGCAGGCCCTGTGTTCAGTGCGGGCCCTGTTTTCAGTGCCTGCCCTGTGTTCAGTGCGGGCCCTGTGTTCAGTGCGGGCCCTGCGCTCAGTCTAGGCCCTGTGTTCAGTGCGGGCCCGGTGTTCAGTGCGGGCCCTGTGTTCAGTACGGACCTTGTGTTCAGTGCGAGCTCTGTGTTCAGTGAGGGCCTTGTGTTCAGTGCGGGCCCTGTGTTCAGTGGGGGCCCTGTGTTCACTGCGGGCCCTGTGTTCAGTGCGGGCCCTGTGTTCAGTGAGGGCCTTGTGTTCAGTGCGGGCCCTGTGTTCAGTGGGGGCCCTGTGTTCACTGCGGGCCCTGTGCTCAGTGCGGGTCCTGTGTTCAGTGCGGGGCCTGTGTTCACTGCGGGTCCTGTGTTCAGTGCGGGCCCTGTGTTCAGTGCGGGCCCTGTGTTCATGGGGGCCCTGTGCTCATGGGGGCCCTGTGTTCAGTGGGCGCCCTGTGTTCAGTGCGGGCCCTGTGTTCAGTGCGGGCCCTGTTTTCAGTGCGGGCCCCGTGTTCAGTGCGGGCCCTGTGCTCAGTGCGGGCCCTGTGCTCAGTGCGGGCCCAGTGTTCAGTGTGGGCCATGTGTTCAGTGCGGGCCCTGCGCTCAGTCTAGGCCCTGTGTTCAGTGCGGGCCCGGTGTTCAGTGTGGGCCCGGTGTTCCGTGTTGGCCCAGTGTTCACTGCGGTCCCTGTGTTCAGTACGGACCTTGTGTTCAGTGCGAGCTCTGTGTTCAGTGAGGGCCCTGTGTTCAGTGCGGGCCCTGTTTTCAGTGGGGGCCCTGTGTTCACTGCAGGCCCTGTGTTCAGTACGAGCTCTGTGTTCAGTGAGGGCCCTGTGTTTAGTGTGGGCCATGTGTTCAGTGGGGGCCCTGTGTTCACAGCGGGCCCTGTCTTCAGTACGGCCCCTGTGTTCAGTGCGGGTCCTGTGTTCAGTGCGGGTCCTGTGTTCAGTGCGGGTCCTGTGTTCAGTGCGGGTCCTGTGTTCAGTGCGGGCCCTGTGTTCAGTGCGGGCCCTGTGTTCAGTACGAGCTCTGTGTTCAGTGAGGGCCCTGTGTTTAGTGTGGGCCATGTGTTCAGTGGGGGCCCTGTGTTCACTGCAGGCCCTGTGTTCAGTACGAGCTCTGTGTTCAGTGAGGGCCCTGTGTTTAGTGTGGGCCATGTGTTCAGTGGGGGCCCTGTGTTCACAGCGGGCCCTGTCTTCAGTACGGCCCCTGTGTTCAGTGCGGGTCCTGTGTTCAGTGCGGGTCCTGTGTTCAGTGCGGGTCCTGTGTTCAGTGCGGGTCCTGTGTTCAGTGCGGGCCCTGTGTTCAGTGCGGGCCCTGTGTTCATGGGGGCCCTGTGTTCAGTGTGGGCCCTGTGTTCAGTGCGGGCCCTGTTTTCAGTGCGGGCCCTGTGTTCAGTGCGAGCCCTGTGTTCAGTCGAGCCCTGTGTTCAGTGCGATCCCTGAGTTCAGTGCGGGCCCTCTGTTCAGTGCTGGCCCTGTGTTCAGCGCTGGCCCTGTGTTCAATGCAGGCCCTGTGTTCATTGCAGGCCCTGTGTTCATTGCAGGCCCTGTGTTCAGTGCGGGCCCTGTTTTCAGTGCAGGCCCTGTGTTCAGTGCGGGCCCTGTGATCAGTGCGGGCCCTGTGCTCAGTGCGGGCCCTGTGTTCCGTGTTGGCCCAGTGTTCACTGCGGGCCCTGTGTTCAGTGCGGGCCCTGTGTTCAGTGCGAGTTCTGTGTTCAGTGAGGGCCTTGTGTTCAGTGCTGGCCATGTGTTCAGTGGGGGCCCTGTGTTCACTGCGGGCCCTGTGTTCAGTACGAGCTCTGTGTTCAGTGAGGGCCCTGTGTTTAGTGCGGGCCATGTGTTCAATGGGGGCCCTGTGTTCACCGCGGGCCCTGTGTTCAGTACGGCCCCTGTGTTCAGTGTGGGTCCTGTGTTCAGTGCGGGTCCTGTGTTCAGTGCGGGACCTGTGTTCAGTGCGGGTCCTGTGTTCAGTGCGGGCCCTGTGTTCACGGGGGCCCTGTGTTCAGTGCGGGCCCTGTGTTCAGTGCGGGCCCTGTGCTCAGTGTGGACCCCGTGTTCAGTGTGGGCTATGTGTTCAGTGCGGGCCCTGCGCTCAGTCTCGGCCCTGTGTTCAGTGCGGGCCCGGTGTTCCGTGTTGGCCCAGTGTTCACTGCGGGCCCTGTATTCAGTACGGACCTTGTGTTCAGTGCGAGCTCTGTGTTCAGTGCGGGCCCTGTGTTCAGTGCAGGCCATGTGTTCAGTGCGGGCCCTGTTTTCACTGCGGGCCCTGTGTTCAGTACGGCCCCTGTGTTCAGTGCGGGTCCTGTGATCAGTGCGGGTCCTGTGTTCAGTGCGGGTCCTGTGTTCAGTGCGGGCCCTGTGTTCAGTGCGGGTCCTGTGTTCAGGTCAGGCCCTGTGTTCATTACGGGCCCTGTGTTCAGTGCGCGTCCTGTGTTCAGTGCGGGTCCTGTGTTCAGTGCGGGTCCTGTGTTCAGTGCAGGCCCTGTGTTCAGTGCGGGCCCTGTTTTCAGTGCCTGCCCTGTGTTCAGTGCGGGCCCTGTGTTCAGTGCGGGCCCTGTGTTCAGTGCGGGCCCTGCGCTCAGTCTAGGCCCTGTGTTCAGTGCGGGCCCGGTGTTCAGTGCGGGCCCTGTGTTCAGTACGGACCTTGTGTTCAGTGCGAGCTCTGTGTTCAGTGAGGGCCTTGTGTTCAGTGCGGGCCCTGTGTTCAGTGGGGGCCCTGTGTTCACTGCGGGCCCTGTGTTCAGTGCGGGCCCTGTGTTCAGTGAGGGCCTTGTGTTCAGTGCGGGCCCTGTGTTCAGTGGGGGCCCTGTGTTCACTGCGGGCCCTGTGCTCAGTGCGGGTCCTGTGTTCAGTGCGGGTCCTGTGTTCACTGCGGGTCCTGTGTTCAGTGCGGGCCCTGTGTTCAGTGCGGGCCCTGTGCTCATGGGGGCCCTGTGCTCATGGGGGCCCTGTGTTCAGTGGGCGCCCTGTGTTCAGTGCGGGCCCTGTGTTCAGTGCGGGCCCTGTTTTCAGTGCAGGCCCCGTGTTCAGTGCGGGCCCTGTGCTCAGTGCGGGCCCTGTGCTCAGTGCGGGCCCAGTGTTCAGTGTGGGCCATGTGTTCAGTGCGGGCCCTGCGCTCAGTCTAGGCCCTGTGTTCAGTGCGGGCCCGGTGTTCAGTGTGGGCCCGGTGTTCCGTGTTGGCCCAGTGTTCACTGCGGTCCCTGTGTTCAGTACGGACCTTGTGTTCAGTGCGAGCTCTGTGTTCAGTGAGGGCCCTGTGTTCAGTGCGGGCCCTGTTTTCAGTGGGGGCCCTGTGTTCACTGCAGGCCCTGTGTTCAGTACGAGCTCTGTGTTCAGTGAGGGCCCTGTGTTTAGTGTGGGCCATGTGTTCAGTGGGGGCCCTGTGTTCACAGCGGGCCCTGTCTTCAGTACGGCCCCTGTGTTCAGTGCGGGTCCTGTGTTCAGTGCGGGTCCTGTGTTCAGTGCGGGTCCTGTGTTCAGTGCGGGTCCTGTGTTCAGTGCGGGCCCTGTGTTCAGTGCGGGCCCTGTGTTCAGTACGAGCTCTGTGTTCAGTGAGGGCCCTGTGTTTAGTGTGGGCCATGTGTTCAGTGGGGGCCCTGTGTTCACTGCAGGCCCTGTGTTCAGTACGAGCTCTGTGTTCAGTGAGGGCCCTGTGTTTAGTGTGGGCCATGTGTTCAGTGGGGGCCCTGTGTTCACAGCGGGCCCTGTCTTCAGTACGGCCCCTGTGTTCAGTGCGGGTCCTGTGTTCAGTGCGGGTCCTGTGTTCAGTGCGGGTCCTGTGTTCAGTGCGGGTCCTGTGTTCAGTGCGGGCCCTGTGTTCAGTGCGGGCCCTGTGTTCATGGGGGCCCTGTGTTCAGTGTGGGCCCTGTGTTCAGTGCGGGCCCTGTTTTCAGTGCGGGCCCTGTGTTCAGTGCGAGCCCTGTGTTCAGTCGAGCCCTGTGTTCAGTGCGATCCCTGAGTTCAGTGCGGGCCCTCTGTTCAGTGCTGGCCCTGTGTTCAGCGCTGGCCCTGTGTTCAATGCAGGCCCTGTGTTCATTGCAGGCCCTGTGTTCATTGCAGGCCCTGTGTTCAGTGCGGGCCCTGTTTTCAGTGCGGGCCCTGTGTTCAGTGCGGGCCCTGTGATCAGTGCGGGCCCTGTGCTCAGTGCGGGCCCTGTGTTCCGTGTTGGCCCAGTGTTCACTGTGGGCCCTGTGTTCAGTATGGACCTTGTGTTCAGTGCGAGTTCTGTGTTCAGTGAGGGCCTTGTGTTCAGTGCTGGCCATGTGTTCAGTGGGGGCCCTGTGTTCACTGCGGGCCCTGTGTTCAGTACGAGCTCTGTGTTCAGTGAGGGCCCTGTGTTTAGTGCGGGCCATGTGTTCAATGGGGGCCCTGTGTTCACTGCGGGCCCTGTGTTCAGTACGGCCCCTGTGTTCAGTGTGGGTCCTGTGTTCAGTGCGGGTCCTGTGTTCAGTGCGGGACCTGTGTTCAGTGCGGGTCCTGTGTTCAGTGCGGGCCCTGTGTTCACGGGGGCCCTGTGTTCAGTGCGGGCCCTGTGTTCAGTGCGGGCCCTGTGCTCAGTGTGGGCCCCGTGTTCAGTGTGGGCTATGTGTTCAGTGCGGGCCCTGCGCTCAGTCTCGGCCCTGTGTTCAGTGCGGGCCCGGTGTTCCGTGTTGGCCCAGTGTTCACTGCGGGCCCTGTATTCAGTACGGACCTTGTGTTCAGTGCGAGCTCTGTGTTCAGTGCGGGCCCTGTGTTCAGTGCAGGCCATGTGTTCAGTGCGGGCCCTGTTTTCACTGCGGGCCCTGTGTTCAGTACGGCCCCTGTGTTCAGTGCGGGTCCTGTGATCAGTGCGGGTCCTGTGTTCAGTGCGGGTCCTGTGTTCAGTGCGGGCCCTGTGTTCAGTGCGGGTCCTGTGTTCAGGTCAGGCCCTGTGTTCATTACGGGCCCTGTGTTCAGTGCACGTCCTGTGTTCAGTGCGGGTCCTGTGTTCAGTGCGGGTCCTGTGTTCAGTGCAGGCCCTGTGTTCAGTGCGGGCCCTGTTTTCAGTGCCTGCCCTGTGTTCAGTGCGGGCCCTGTGTTCAGTGCGGGCCCTGTGTTCAGTGCGGGCCCTGCGCTCAGTCTAGGCCCTGTGTTCAGTGCGGGCCCGGTGTTCAGTGCGGGCCCTGTGTTCAGTACGGACCTTGTGTTCAGTGCGAGCTCTGTGTTCAGTGAGGGCCTTGTGTTCAGTGCGGGCCCTGTGTTCAGTGGGGGCCCTGTGTTCACTGCGGGCCCTGTGTTCAGTGCGGGCCCTGTGTTCAGTGAGGGCCTTGTGTTCAGTGCGGGCCCTGTGTTCAGTGGGGGCCCTGTGTTCACTGCGGGCCCTGTGCTCAGTGCGGGTCCTGTGTTCAGTGCGGGTCCTGTGTTCACTGCGGGTCCTGTGTTCAGTGCGGGCCCTGTGTTCAGTGCGGGCCCTGTGTTCATGGGGGCCCTGTGCTCATGGGGGCCCTGTGTTCAGTGGGCGCCCTGTGTTCAGTGCGGGCCCTGTGTTCAGTGCGGGCCCTGTTTTCAGTGCGGGCCCCGTGTTCAGTGCGGGCCCTGTGCTCAGTGCGGGCCCTGTGCTCAGTGCGGGCCCAGTGTTCAGTGTGGGCCATGTGTTCAGTGCGGGCCCTGCGCTCAGTCTAGGTCCTGTGTTCAGTGTGGGCCCGGTGTTCAGTGTGGGCCCGGTGTTCCGTGTTGGCCCAGTGTTCACTGCGGTCCCTGTGTTCAGTACGAACCTTGTGTTCAGTGCGAGCTCTGTGTTCAGTGAGGGCCCTGTGTTCAGTGTGGGCCCTGTTTTCAGTGGGGGCCCTGTGTTCACTGCAGGCCCTGTGTTCAGTACGAGCTCTGTGTTCAGTGAGGGCCCTGTGTTTAGTGTGGGCCATGTGTTCAGTGGGGGCCCTGTGTTCACAGCGGGCCCTGTCTTCAGTACGGCCCCTGTGTTCAGTGCGGGTCCTGTGTTCAGTGCGGGTCCTGTGTTCAGTGCGGGTCCTGTGTTCAGTGCGGGTCCTGTGTTCAGTGCGGGCCCTGTGTTCAGTGCGGGCCCTGTGTTCAGTACGAGCTCTGTGTTCAGTGAGGGCCCTGTGTTTAGTGTGGGCCATGTGTTCAGTGGGGGCCCTGTGTTCACTGCAGGCCCTGTGTTCAGTACGAGCTCTGTGTTCAGTGAGGGCCCTGTGTTTAGTGTGGGCCATGTGTTCAGTGGGGGCCCTGTGTTCACAGCGGGCCCTGTCTTCAGTACGGCCCCTGTGTTCAGTGCGGGTCCTGTGTTCAGTGCGGGTCCTGTGTTCAGTGCGGGTCCTGTGTTCAGTGCGGGTCCTGTGTTCAGTGCGGGCCCTGTGTTCAGTGCGGGCCCTGTGTTCATGGGGGCCCTGTGTTCAGTGTGGGCCCTGTGTTCAGTGCGGGCCCTGTTTTCAGTGCGGGCCCTGTGTTCAGTGCGAGCCCTGTGTTCAGTCGAGCCCTGTGTTCAGTGCGATCCCTGAGTTCAGTGCGGGCCCTCTGTTCAGTGCTGGCCCTGTGTTCAGCGCTGGCCCTGTGTTCAATGCAGGCCCTGTGTTCATTGCAGGCCCTGTGTTCATTGCAGGCCCTGTGTTCAGTGCGGGCCCTGTTTTCAGTGCGGGCCCTGTGTTCAGTGCGGGCCCTGTGATCAGTGCGGGCCCTGTGCTCAGTGCGGGCCCTGTGTTCCGTGTTGGCCCAGTGTTCACTGCGGGCCCTGTGTTCAGTATGGACCTTGTGTTCAGTGCGAGTTCTGTGTTCAGTGAGGGCCTTGTGTTCAGTGCTGGCCATGTGTTCAGTGGGGGCCCTGTGTTCACTGCGGGCCCTGTGTTCAGTACGAGCTCTGTGTTCAGTGAGGGCCCTGTGTTTAGTGCGGGCCATGTGTTCAATGGGGGCCCTGTGTTCACTGCGGGCCCTGTGTTCAGTACGGCCCCTGTGTTCAGTGTGGGTCCTGTGTTCAGTGCGGGTCCTGTGTTCAGTGCGGGACCTGTGTTCAGTGCGGGTCCTGTGTTCAGTGCGGGCCCTGTGTTCACGGGGGCCCTGTGTTCAGTGCGGGCCCTGTGTTCAGTGCGGGCCCTGTGCTCAGTGTGGGCCCCGTGTTCAGTGTGGGCTATGTGTTCAGTGCGGGCCCTGCGCTCAGTCTCGGCCCTGTGTTCAGTGCGGGCCCGGTGTTCCGTGTTGGCCCAGTGTTCACTGCGGGCCCTGTATTCAGTACGGACCTTGTGTTCAGTGCGAGCTCTGTGTTCAGTGCGGGCCCTGTGTTCAGTGCAGGCCATGTGTTCAGTGCGGGCCCTGTTTTCACTGCGGGCCCTGTGTTCAGTACGGCCCCTGTGTTCAGTGCGGGTCCTGTGATCAGTGCGGGTCCTGTGTTCAGTGCGGGTCCTGTGTTCAGTGCGGGCCCTGTGTTCAGTGCGGGTCCTGTGTTCAGGTCAGGCCCTGTGTTCATTACGGGCCCTGTGTTCAGTGCGCGTCCTGTGTTCAGTGCGGGTCCTGTGTTCAGTGCGGGTCCTGTGTTCAGTGCAGGCCCTGTGTTCAGTGCGGGCCCTGTTTTCAGTGCCTGCCCTGTGTTCAGTGCGGGCCCTGTGTTCAGTGCGGGCCCTGTGTTCAGTGCGGGCCCTGCGCTCAGTCTAGGCCCTGTGTTCAGTGCGGGCCCGGTGTTCAGTGCGGGACCTGTGTTCAGTACGGACCTTGTGTTCAGTGCGAGCTCTGTGTTCAGTGAGGGCCTTGTGTTCAGTGCGGGCCCTGTGTTCAGTGGGGGCCCTGTGTTCACTGCGGGCCCTGTGTTCAGTGCGGGCCCTGTGTTCAGTGAGGGCCTTGTGTTCAGTGCGGGCCCTGTGTTCAGTGGGGGCCCTGTGTTCACTGCGGGCCCTGTGCTCAGTGCGGGTCCTGTGTTCAGTGCGGGTCCTGTGTTCACTGCGGGTCCTGTGTTCAGTGCGGGCCCTGTGTTCAGTGCGGGCCCTGTGTTCATGGGGGCCCTGTGCTCATGGGGGCCCTGTGTTCAGTGGGCGCCCTGTGTTCAGTGCGGGCCCTGTGTTCAGTGCGGGCCCTGTTTTCAGTGCGGGCCCCGTGTTCAGTGCGGGCCCTGTGCTCAGTGCGGGCCCTGTGCTCAGTGCGGGGCCCAGTGTTCAGTGTGGGCCATGTGTTCAGTGCGGGCCCTGCGCTCAGTCTAGGTCCTGTGTTCAGTGCGGGCCCGGTGTTCAGTGTGGGCCCGGTGTTCCGTGTTGGCCCAGTGTTCACTGCGGTCCCTGTGTTCAGTACGGACCTTGTGTTCAGTGCGAGCTCTGTGTTCAGTGAGGGCCCTGTGTTCAGTGCGGGCCCTGTTTTCAGTGGGGGCCCTGTGTTCACTGCAGGCCCTGTGTTCAGTACGAGCTCTGTGTTCAGTGAGGGCCCTGTGTTTAGTGTGGGCCATGTGTTCAGTGGGGGGCCCTGTGTTCACAGCGGGCCCTGTCTTCAGTACGGCCCCCTGTGTTCAGTGCGGGTCCTGTGTTCAGTGCGGGTCCTGTGTTCAGTGCGGGTCCTGTGTTCAGTGCGGGTCCTGTGTTCAGTGCGGGCCCTGTGTTCAGTGCGGGCCCCTGTGTTCAGTACGAGCTCTGTGTTCAGTGAGGGCCCCTGTC